>NW_027140837.1:330000-337500 GCF_036365525.1 Heterodontus francisci | reverse complement strand
CACTCGGTATTTTGTGCTGCTGTCTCTCTCTCTCTCTCTCTCTCTCTCTCGGTATTTTGTGCTGCTGTCTCTCTCTCTCTCTCTCTCTCCATCTCGGTATTTTGTGCTGCTGTCTCTCTCTCTCCCTCTCGGTATTTTGTGCTGCTGTCTCTTTCTCTCCCTCTCGGTATTTTGTGCTGCTGTCTCTCTCTCTCTCTCTCGGTATTTTGTGCTGCTGTCTCTCTCTCTCTCTCTCTCGGTGTTTTGTGCTGCTGTCCTCTCTCTCTCTCTCTCTCGGTGTTTTGGGCTGCTGTCTCTCTCTCTCTCTCTCTCTCGGTATTTTGTGCTGCTGTCTCTCTCTCTCTCTAGGTGTTTTGTGCTGCTGTCTCTCTCTCTCTCGGTGTTTTGTGCTGCTGTCTCTCTCTCTCTCACTCTCGGTATTTTGTGCTGCTGTCTCTCTCTCTCTCTCTCTTTAGGTGTTTTGTGCTGCTGTCTCTCTCTCTCTCTCTCGGTGTTTTGTGCTGCTGTCTCTCTCTCTCTCTCTCTCTCGGTATTTTGTGCTGCTGTCTCTCTCTCTCTCTCTCTCTCCCTCTCGGTATTTTGTGCTGCTGTCTCTCTCTCTCTCTCTCTCCCTCTCGTTATTTTGTGCTGCTGTCTCTCTCTCTCTCTCTCTCGGTATTTTGTGCTGCTGTCTCGCTGTCTCTCTCTCCCTCTCGGTATTTTGTGCTACTGTCTCTCTCTCTCTCTCTCTCTCGGTATTTTGGGCTGCTGTCTCTCTCTCTCTCTCTCTCTCTTGGTATTTTGTGCTGCTGTCTCTCTCTCTCTCTCTCTCGGTATTTTGTGCTGCTGTCTCTCTCTCTCTCTCTCTTTAGGTGTTTTTTGCTGCTGTCTCTCTCTCTCTCTCTAGGTGTTTTGTGCTGCTGTCTCTCTCTCTCTCTCGGTGTTTTGTGCTGCTGTCTCTCTCTCTCTCTCTCTCTCGGTATTTTGTGCTGCTGTCTCTCTCTCTCTCTCTCTCCCTCTCGGTATTTTGTGCTGCTGTCTCTCTCTCTCCCTCTCGGTATTTTGTGCTGCTATCTCTCTCTCTCACTCTCTCCTTCTCGGTATTTTGTGCTGCTGTCTCTCTCTCTCTCCCTCTCGGTATTTTGGGCTGCTGTCTCTCTCTCTCTCTCTCTCCCTCTCGGTATTTTGTGCTGCTGTCTCTCTCTCTCTCTCTCGGTATTTTGGTCTGCTGTCTCTCTCTCTCTCTCTCTCTCTCTCACTCGGTATTTTGTGCTGCTGTCTCTCTCTCTCTCTCTCGGTGTTTTGTGCTGCTGTCTCTCTCTCTCTCTCTCTGTGTTTTGGGCTGCTTTCTCTCTCTCTCTCTCTCTCTCTCTCTCTCTCGGTATTTTGTGCTGCTGTCTCTCTCTCTCTCTCTCGGTGTTTTGTGCTGCTGTCTCTCTCTTTCTCGGTGTTTTGTGCTGCTGTCTCTCTCTCTCTCTCTCCCTCTCGGTATTTTGTGCTGCTGTCTCTCTCTCTCTCTCTCGGTATTTTGTGCTGCTGTCTCTCTCTCTCTCTCTCTCACTCTCGGTATTTTGTGCTGCTGTCTCTCTCTCTCTCTCTCCCTCTCGGTATTTTGTGCTGCTGTCTCTCTCTCTCTCTCTCCCTCTCGGTATTTTGTGCTGCTGTCTCTCTCTCTCTCTCTCCCTCTCGGTATTTTGTGCTGCTGTCTCTCTCTCTCTCTCTCCCTCTCGGTATTTTGTGCTGCTGTCTCTCTCTCTCTCTCTCTCGGTATTTTGTGCTGCTGTCTCTCTCTCTCTCTCGGTGTTTTGTGCTGCTGTCTCTCTCTCTCTCTCTCTCGGTGTTTTGTTCTGCTGTCTCTCTCTCTCTCGGTTTTTTGTGCTGCTGTCTCTCTCTCTTTTTCTCGGTGTTTTGTGCTGCTGTCTCTCTCTCTCTCTCTCTCTCTCGGTGTTTTGTGCTGCTGTGTGTCTCTCTCTCTCTCTCTCTCGGTGTATTGAGCTGCTGTCTCTCTCTCTCCAGGTGTTTTGTGCTGCTGTCTCTCTCTCTCACGGAATTTTGTGCTGCTGTCTCTCTCTCTCTCTCTCTCGGTATTTTGTGCTGCTGTCTCTCTCTCTCTCTCTCTCTCGGTATTTTGTGCTGCTGTCTCTCTCTCTCTCTCTCTCCCTCTCGGTATTTTGTGCTGCTGTCTCTCTCTCTCTCTCTCGGTATTTTGTGCTGCTGTCTCTCTCTCTCTCTCTCTCTCTCGGTATTTTGTGCTGCTGTCTCTCTCTCTCTCTCTCTCTCGGTGTTTTGTGCTGCTGTCTCTCTCTCTCTCTCCCACTCGGTATTTTGTGCTGCTGTCTCTCTCTCTCTCTCTCTCTCTCTCTCGGTATTTTGTGCTGCTGTCTCTCTCTCTCTCTCTCTCTCCATCTCGGTATTTTGTGCTGCTGTCTCTCTCTCTCCCTCTCGGTATTTTGTGCTGCTGTCTCTTTCTCTCCCTCTCGGTATTTTGTGCTGCTGTCTCTCTCTCTCTCTCTCTCGGTGTTTTGTGCTGCTGTCTCTCTCTCTCTCTCTCTCTCGGTGTTTTGGGCTGCTGTCTCTCTCTCTCTCTCTCTCTCGGTATTTTGTGCTGCTGTCTCTCTCTCTCTCTCTCGGTGTTTTGTGCTGCTGTCTCTCTCTCTCTCGGTGTTTTGTGCTGCTGTCTCTCTCTCTCACTCTCGGTATTTTGTGCTGCTGTCTCTCGTCTCTCTCTCTCCCTCTCGGTATTTTGTGCTGCTGTCTCTCTCTCTCTCTCTCTTTAGGTGTTTTGTGCTGCTGTCTCTCTCTCTCTCTCTCGGTGTTTTGTGCTGCTGTCTCTCTCTCTCTCTCTCTCTCGGTATTTTGTGCTGCTGTCTCTCTCTCTCTCTCTCTCTCCCTCTCGGTATTTTGTGCTGCTGTCTCTCTCTCTCTCTCTCTCCCTCTCGTTATTTTGTGCTGCTGTCTCTCTCTCTCTCTCTCTCTCGGTATTTTGTGCTGCTGTCTCGCTCTCTCTCTCTCCCTCTCGGTATTTTGTGCTACTGTCTCTCTCTCTCTCTCTCTCTCGGTATTTTGTGCTGCTGTCTCTCTCTCTCTCTCTCCCTCTCGGTATTTTGGGCTGCTGTCTCTCTCTCTCCCTCTCGGTATTTTGTGCTGCTATCTCTCTCTCTCTCTCTCTCTCTCTCCTTCTCGGTATTTTGTGCTGCTGTCTCTCTCTCTCTCCCTCTCAGTATTTTGGGCTGCTGTCTCTCTCTCTCTCTCTCTCCCTCTCGGTATTTTGTGCTGCTGTCTCTCTCTCTCTCTCTCGGTATTTTGGTCTGCTGTCTCACTCTCTCTCTCTCTCACTCGGTATTTTGTGCTGCTGTCTCTCTCTCTCTCTCTCGGTGTTCTGTGCTGCTGTCTCTCTCTCTCTCTCTCTGTGTTTTGGGCTGCTTTCTCTCTCTCTCTCTCTCTCTCTCTCGGTATTTTGTGCTGCTGTCTCTCTCTCTCTCTCTCGGTGTTTTGTGCTGCTGTCTCTCTCTTTCTCGGTGTTTTGTGCTGCTGTCTCTCTCTCTCTCTCTCCCTCTCATTATTTTGTGCTGCTGTCTCTCTCTCTCTCTCTCGGTATTTTGTGCTGCTGTCTCTCTCTCTCTCTATCTCACTCTCGATATTTTGTGCTGCTGTCTCTCTCTCTCTCTCTCCCTCTCGGTATTTTGTGCTGCTGTCTCTCTCTCTCTCTCTCCCTCTCGGTATTTTGTGCTGCTGTCTCTCTCTCTCTCTCTCTCGGTATTTTGTGCTGCTGTCTCGCTCTCTCTCTCTCTCTCTCTCTCTCGGTATTTTGTGCTGCTGTCTCTCTCTCTCTCTCTCTCGGTGTTTTGTGCTGCTGTCTCTCTCTCTCTCTCTCTCGGTGTTTTGGGCTGCTGTCTCTCTCTCTCTCTCTCGGTATTTTGTGCTGCTGTCTCTCTCTCTCTCTCTCGGTGTTTTGTGCTGCTGTCTCTCTCTCTCTCGGTGTTTTGTGCTGCTGTCTCTCTCTCTCACTCTCGGTATTTTGTGCTGCTGTCTCTCGTCTCTCTCTCTCCCTCTCGGTATTTTGTGCTGCTGTCTCTCTCTCTCTCTCTCTTTAGGTGTTTTGTGCTGCTGTCTCTCTCTCTCTCTCTCGGTGTTTTGTGCTGCTGTCTCTCTCTCTCTCTCTCGGTATTTTGTGCTGCTGTCTCTCTCTCTCTCTCTCGGTGTTTTGTGCTGCTGTCTCTCTCTCTCTCGGTGTTTTGTGCTGCTGTCTCTCTCTCTCACTCTCGGTATTTTGTGCTGCTGTCTCTCGTCTCTCTCTCTCCCTCTCGGTATTTTGTGCTGCTGTCTCTCTCTCTCTCTCTCTTTAGGTGTTTTGTGCTGCTGTCTCTCTCTCTCCCTCTCGGTATTTTGTGCTGCTGTCTCTCTCTCTCTCTCTCTCTCTCTCGGTATTTTGTGCTGCTGTCTCGCTCTCTCTCTCTCCCTCTCGGTATTTTGTGCGGCTGTCTCTCTCTCTCTCTCCCTCTCGGTATTTTGGGCTGCTGTCTCTCTCTCTCTCTCTCTCTCTTGGTATTTTGTGCTGCTGTCTCTCTCTCTCTCTCTCTCGGTATTTTGTGCTGCTGTCTCTCTCTCTCTCTCTCTTTAGGTGTTTTGTGCTGCTGTCTCTCTCTCTCTCTCTCTCACTCTCTCGGTGTTTTGTGCTACTGTCTCTCTCTCTCTCTCTCTCTCGGTATTTTGTGCTGCTGTCTCTCTCTCTCTCTCTCTCCCTCTCGGTATTTTGTGCTGCTGTCTCTCTCTCTCCCTCTCGGTATTTTGTGCTGCTATCTCTCTCTCTCTCTCTCTCTCTCCTTCTCGGTATTTTGTGCTGCTGTCTCTCTCTCTCTCCCTCTCAGTATTTTGGGCTGCTGTCTCTCTCTCTCTCTCTCTCCCTCTCGGTATTTTGTGCTGCTGTCTCTCTCTCTCTCTCTCGGTATTTTGGTCTGCTGTCTCTCTCTCTCTCTCTCTCACTCGGTATTTTGTGCTGCTGTCTCTCTCTCTCTCTCTCGGTGTTTTGTGCTGCTGTCTCTCTCTTTCTCGGTGTTTTGTGCTGCTGTCTCTCTCTCTCTCTCTCCCTCTCGGTATTTTGTGCTGCTGTCTCTCTCTCTCTCTCTCGGTATTTTGTGCTGCTGTCTCTCTCTCTCTCTCTCTCACTCTCGGTATTTTGTGCTGCTGTCTCTCTCTCTCTCTCTCCCTCTCGGTATTTTGTGCTGCTGTCTCTCTCTCTCTCTCTCCCTCTCGGTATTTTGTGCTGCTGTCTCTCTCTCTCTCTCTCTCGGTATTTTGTGCTGCTGTCTCTCTCTCTCTCTCTCTCGGTGTTTTGTGCTGCTGTCTCTCTCTCTCTCTCCCTCTCGGTATTTTGTGCTGCTGTCTCTCTCTCTCTCTCTCTCTCTCGGTATTTTTTGCTGCTGTCTCTCTCTCTCTCTCTCTCCCTCTCGGTATTTTGTGCTGCTGTCTCTCTCTCTCTCTCTCTCTCTCTCTCTCGGTATTTTGTGCTGCTGTCTCTCTCTCTCCCTCTCGGTATTTTGTGCTGCTGTCTCTCTCTCTCCCTCTCGGTATTTTGTGCTGCTGTCTCTCTCTCTCTCTCTCTCCCTCTCGGTATTTTGTGCTGCTGTCTCTCTCTCTCTCTCTCTCTCGGTATTTTGGTCTGCTGTCTCTCTCTCTCTCTCTCTCTCTCTAGGTATTTTGTGCTGCTGTCTCTCTCTCTCTCTCTCGGTGTTTTGTGCTGCTGTCTCTCTCTCTCTCTCTCTCTCGGTGTTTTGGGCTGCTGTCTCTCTCTCTCTCTCTCTCTCGGTATTTTGTGCTGCTGTCTCTCTCTCTCTCTCTCTCGGTGTTTTGTGCTGCTGTCTCTCTCTCTCTCTCGGTGTTTTGTGCTGCTGTCTCTCTCTCTCACTCTCGGTATTTTGTGCTGCTGTCTCTCTCTCTCTCTCTCTTTAGGTGTTTTGTGCTGCTGTCTCTCTCTCTCTCTCTCCCTCTCGGTATTTTGTGCTGCTGTCTCTCTCTCTCTCTCTCTCGGTGTTTTGTGCTGCTGTCTCTCTCTCTCACTCTCGGTATTTTGTGCTGCTGTCTCTCTCTCTCCCTCTCGGTGTTTTGTGCTGCTGTCTCTCTCTCTCACTCTCGGTATTTTGTGCTGCTGTCTCTCTCTCTCTCTCTCTCCGTCTCGGTATTTTGTGCTGCTGTCTCTCTCTCTCCCTCTCGGTATTTTGTGCTGCTGTCTCTCTCTCTCCCTCTCGGTGTTTTGTGCTGCTGTCTCTCTCTCTCACTCTCGGTATTTTGTGCTGCTGTCTCTCTCTCTCTCTCTCTTTAGGTGTTTTGTGCTGCTGTCTCTCTCTCTCTCTCTCCCTCTCGGTATTTTGTGCTGCTGTCTCTCTCTCTTTCTCTCTCGGTATTTTGTGCTGCTGTCTCTCTCTCTCTCTCTCTTTCGGTGTTTTGTGCTGCTGTCTCTCTCTCTCTCTCTCTCTCCCTCTCGGTATTTTGCGCTGCTGTCTCTCTCTCTCCCTCTCGGTATTTTGTGCTGCTGTCTCTCTCTCTCTCTCTCTCTCCCTCTCGGTATTTTGTGCTGCTGTCTCTCTCTCTCTCCCTCTCGGTATTTTGGGCTGCTGTCTCTCTCTCTCTCTCCCTCTCGGTATTTTGTGCTGCTGTCTCTCTCTCTCTCTCTCTCGGTATTTTGGTCTGCTGTCTCTCTCTCTCTCTCTCTCGGTATTTTGTGCTGCTGTCTCTCTCTCTCTCTCTCTCGGTGTTTTGTGCTGCTGTCTCTCTCTCTCTCTCTCTCTCTCTCGGTGTTTTGGGCTGCTTTCTCTCTCTCTCTCTCTCTCTCGTATGTTGTGCTGCTGTCTCTCTCTCTCTCGGTGTTTTGTGCTGCTGTCTCTCTCTCTCTCGGTGTTTTGTGCTGCTGTCTCTCTCTCTCTCTCTCCCTCTCGGTATTTTGTGCTGCTGTCTCTCTCTCTCTCTCTCTCTCTCGGTATTTTGTGCTGCTGTCTCTCTCTCTCTCTCTCTCACTCTCGGTATTTTGTGCTGCTGTCTCTCTCTCTCTCTCTCTCTCTCGGTATTTTGTGCTGCTGTCTCTCTCTCTCTCTCTCTCACTCTCGGTATTTTGTGCTGCTGTCTCTCTCTCTCTCTCTCCCTCTCGGTATTTTGTGCTGCTGTCTCTCTCTCTCTCTCTCCCTCTCGGTATTTTGTGCTGCTGTCTCTCTCTCTCTATCTCCCTCTCGGTATTTTGTGCTGCTCTCTCTCTCTCTCTCTCTCTCTCTCTCGGTATTTTGTGCTGCTGTCTCTCTCTCTCTCTCTCGGTATTTTGTGCTGCTGACTCTCTCTCTCTCTTTCTCGGTATTTTGTGCAGCTGTCTCTCTCTCTCTCTCTCTCGGTGTTTTGTGCTGCTGTCTCTCTCTCTCTCTCTCTCTCTCTCTCTCTCGGTATTTTTTGCTGCTGTCTCTCTCTCTCTCTCTCTCGGTATTTTGTGCTACTGTCTCTCTCTCTCTCTCTCTCGGTGTTTTGTGCTGCTGTCTCTCT
>NW_027140837.1:265000-325000 GCF_036365525.1 Heterodontus francisci | reverse complement strand
CTCGGTGTTTTGTGCTGCTGTCTCTCTCTCTCTCTCGGTATTTTGTGCTGCTGTCTCTCTCTCTCTCTCTCTCTCTCTCGGTATTTTGTGCTGCTGTCTCTCTCTCTCTCTCTTTCGGTGTTTTGAGCTGCTGTCTCTCTCTCTCTCTCTCTCGGTATTTTGTGCTGCTGTCTCTCTCTCTCTCTCTCTTTAGGTGTTTTGTGCTGCTGTCTCTCTCTCTCTCTCTCTCTCTCTCGGTGTTTTGTGCTGCTGTCTCTCTCTCTCTCTCTCTCTCTCTCTCTCTCGGTAATTTGTGCTGCTGTCTCTCTCTCTCTCTCTCTCTCTCTCGGTATTTTGTGCTGCTGTCTCTCTCTCTCTCTCTTTCGGTGTTTTGTGCTGCGGTCTCTCTCTCTCTCTCTCTCGGTGTTTTGTGCTGCTGTCTCTCTCTCTCTCTCTCTCTCTCTCTCTCTCTCGGTATTTTGTGCTGCTGTCTCTCTCTCTCTCTTTAGGTGTTTTGCGCTGCTGTCTCTCTCTCTATCTCTCTCTCTCTCGGTATGTTATGCTGCTGTCTCTCTCTCTCTCTCTCGGTGTTTTGTGCTGCTGTCTCTCTCTCTCTCTCTCGGTATTTTGTGCTGCTGTCTCTCTCTCTCTCACTCTCTCGGTATTTTGTGCTGCTGTCTCTCTCTCTCTCTCTCTTTAGGTGTTTTGTGCTGCTGTCTCTCTCTCTCTCGGTGTTTTGTGCTGCTGTCTCTCTCTCTCTCTCTCTCTCTCGGTATTTTGTGCTGCTGTCTCTCTCTCTCTCTCTCTCGGTATTTTGTGCTGCTGTCTCTCTCTCTCTCTCTAGGTGTTTTGTGCTGCTGTCTCTCTCTCTCTCTCTCTCGGTGTTTTGTGCTGCTGTCTCTCTCTCTCTCTCTCTCTCGGTATTTTGTGCTGCTGTCTCTCTCTCTCTCTCTCGGTATTTTGTGCTGCTGTCTCTCTCTCTCTCTCCCCCTTTCGGTATTTTGTGCTGCTGTCTCTCTCTCTCTCTTTCGGTATTTTGTGCTGCTGTCTCTCTCTCTCTCTCTCCCTCTCGGTATTTGGGCTGCTGTCTCTCTCTCTCTCTCTCTCTCGGTATTTTGTGCTGCTGTCTTTCTCTCTCTCTCTCTCTCGGTATTTTGTGCTGCTGTCTTTCTCTCTCTCTCTCTCTCGGTATTTTGTGCTGCTGTCTTTCTCTCTCTCTCTCTCTCTCGGTATTTTGTGTTGCTGTCTCTCTCTCTCTCTCTCACTATCTCGGTGTTTTGTGCTGCTGTCTCTCTCTCTCTCTTTCTCGGTATTTTGTGCTGCTGTCTCTCTCTCTCTCTCTCTCTTTCGGTGTTTTGTGCTGCTGTCTCTCTCTCTCTCTCACTCTTTCGGTATTTTGTGCTGCTGTCTCTCTCTCTCTCTCGGTGTTTTGTGCTGCTGTCTCTCTCTCTCTCTCTAGGTGTTTTGTGCTGCTGTCTCTCTCTCTATCTTTCGGTGTTTTGTGCTGCTGTCTCTCTCTCTCCCTCTCTCGGTGTATTGTGCTGCTGTCTCTCTCTCTCTCTCGGTGTTTTGTGCTGCTGTCTCTCTCTCTCTCTCTCTCTCTCTCGGTGTTTTGTGCTTCTGTCTCTCTAGCTCTCTCTCTCGGTGTTTTGTGCTGCTGTCTCTCTCTCTCTCTCTCACTCGGTGTTTTGTGCTGCTGTCTCTCTCTCTCTCTCTCTCGGTGTTTTGTGCTGCTGTCTCTCTCTCTCTCTCTCTCTCTCTCTCTCTCTCTCTGTGTTTTGTGCTGCTGTCTCTCTCTCTCTCTTTCTCGGTATTTTGTGCTGCTGTCTCTCTCTTTCTCTCTCTCTTTCGGTATTTTGTGCTGCTGTCTCTCTCTCTCTCTCTCTCTCTGTATTTTGTGCTTCTGTCTCTCTCTCTCGGTATTTTGTGCTGCTGTCTCTCTCTCTCTCTTTAGGTGTTTTGTGCTGCTGTCTCTCTCTCTCTCTCTCTCTCTCTCGGGATGTTATGCTGCTGTCTCTCTCTCTCTCTCTCTCTCTCTCTCTCTCTCTCTGTGTTTTGTGCTGCTGTCTCTCTCTCTCTCTTTCTCGGTATTTTGTGCTGCTGTCTCTCTCTTTCTCTCTCTCTTTCGGTGTTTTGTGCTGCTGTCTCTCTCTCTCTCTCTCTCTCGGCATTTTGTGCTGCTGCCTTTCTCTCTCTCACTCTCTCGGTATTTTGTGCTGCTGTCTCTCTCTCTCTCTCTCTCTTTAGGTGTTTTGTGCTGCTGTCTCTCTCTCTCTCTCTCTCGGTGTTTTGTGCTGCTGTCTCTCTCTCTCTCTCTCTCTCGGTATTTTGTGCTGCTGTCTCTCACTCTCTCTCTCGGTATTTTGTGCTGCTGTCTCTCTCTCTCTCTCTAGGTGTTTTGTGCTGCTGTCTCTCTCTCTCTCTCTCTCGGTGTTTTGTGCTGCTGTCTCTCTCTCTCTCTCGGTATTTTGTGCTGCTGTCTCTCTCTCTCTCTCTCTCGGTATTTTGTGCTGCTGTCTCTCTCTCTCTCTCCCCCTTTCGGTATTTTGTGCTGCTGTCTCTCTCTCTCTCTTTCGGTATGTTGTGCTGCTGTTCTCTCTCTCTCTCTCTCCCTCTTGGTATTTTGGGCTGCTGTCTCTCTCTCTCTCTCTCTCGATATTTTGTGCTGCTGTCTTTCTCTCTCTCTCTCTCGGTATTTTGTGCTGCTGTCTCTCTCTCTCTCTCTTTAGGTGTTTTGTGCTGCTGTCTCTCTCTCTCTCTCTCACTCTCTCGGTGTTTTGTGCTGCTGTCTCTCTCTCTCTCTTTCTCGGTATTTGTGCTGCTGTCTCTCTCTCTCTCTCTCTCTTTCGGTGTTTTGTGCTGCTGTCTCTCTCTCTCTCACTCTTTCGGTGTTTTGTGCTGCTGTCTCTCTCTCTCTCTCGGTGTTTTGTGCTGCTGTCTCTCTCTCTCTCTCTAGGTGTTTTGTGCTGCTGTCTCTCTCTCTCTCTATCTTTCGGTGTTTTGTGCTGCTGTCTCTCTCTCTCTCTCTCTCTCTCGGTGTTTTGTGCTGCTGTCTCTCTCTCTCTCTCTCTCGGTGTTTTGTGCTGCTGTCTCTCTCTCTCTCTCTCTCGGTGTTTTGTGCTGCTGTCTCTCTCTCTCTCTCTCTCTCTCTCGGTGTTTTGTGCTGCTGTCTCTCTCTCTCGGTGTTTTGTGCTGCTGTCTCTCTCTCTCTCTCTCTCTCTCGGTGTTTTGTGCTGCTGTCTCTCTCTCTCGGTGTTTTGTGCTGCTGTCTCTCTCTCTCTCTCTCGGTGTTTTGTGCTGCTGTCTCTCTCTCTATCTTTCGGTGTTTTGTGCTGCTGTCTCTCTCTCTCTCTCTCTCGGTGTTTTGTGCTGCTGTCTCTCTCTCTCTCTCTCTCTCTCTCTCTCTCTCTCGGTGTTTTGTGCTGCTGTCTCTCTCTCTCTCTCTCTCTCTCTCGGTGTTTTGTGCTGCTGTCTCTCTCTCTCTCTCTTTCTCGGTATTTTGTGCTGCTGTCTCTCTCTCTCTCTCTCTCTTTCGGTGTTTTGTGCTGCTGTCTATCTCTCTCTCACTCTTTCGGTGTTTTGTGCTGCTGTCTCTCTCTCTTTGTTTTGTGCTGCTGTCTCTCTCTCTCTCTCTAGGTGTTTTGTGCTGCTGTCTCTCTCTCTCTCTCTGTCTCTTTCGGTGTTTTGTGCTGCTGTCTCTCTCTCTCTCATTCTTTCGGTGTTTTGTGCTGCTGTCTCTCTCTCTCTCTCGGTGTTTTGTGCTGCTGTCTCTCTCTCTCTCTCTCGGTGTTTTGTGCTGCTGTCTCTCTCTCGGTGTTTTGTGCTGCTGTCTCTCTCTCTCTCTCTCTCGGTGTTTTGTGCTGCTGTCTCTCTCTCTCGGTGTTTTGTGCTGCTGTCTCTCTCTCTCTCTCTCTCTCTCGGTGTTTTGTGCTGCTGTCTCTCTCACTCTCTCTCGGTGTTTTGTGCTGCTGTCTCTCTCTCTCTCTCTCTCTCGGTGTTTTGTGCTGCTGTCTCTCTCTCTCTCGGTGTTTTGTGCTGCTGTCTCTCTCTCTCTCGGTGTTTTGTGCTGCTGTCTCTCTCTCTCTCTCTCTCTCTCGGTGTTTTGTGCTGCTGTCTCTCTCTCTCTCTCTCGGTGTTTTGTGCTGCTGTCTCTCTCTCTCGGTGTTTTGTGCTGCTGTCTCTCTCTCTCTCTCTCTCACTCGGTATTTTGTGCTGTTGTCTCTCTCTCTCTCTCTCTCGGGGTTTTGTGCTGCTGTCTCTCTCTCTCTCTCTCTCTCGGTGTTTTGTGCTGCTGTCTCTCTCTCTCCCTCTCGGTATTTTGTGCTGCTGTCTCTCTCTCTCTCTCTCTCTTGGTGTTTTGTGCTGCTGTCTCTCTCTCTCTCTCTCTCTCGGTGTTTTGTGCTGCTGTCTCTCTCTCTCTCTCTCGGTGTTTTGTGCTGCTGTCTCTCTCTCTCTCTCTCTCTCGGTGTTTTGTGCTGCTGTCTCTCTCTCTCTCTCTCGGTGTTTTGTGCTGCTGTCTCTCTCTCTCTCTCTCGGTGTTTTGTGCTGCTGTCTCTCTCTCTCTCTCTCGGTGTTTTGTGCTGCTGTCTCTCTCTCTCTCACTGTCTCGGTGTTTTGTGCTGCTGTCTCTCTCTCTCTCTCTCTCGCGGTGTTTTGTCCTGCTGTCTCTCTCACTCTCTCTCGGTGTTTTGTGCTGCAGTCTCTCTCTCTCTCTATCTTTCGGTGTTTTGTGCTGCTGTCTCTCTCTCTCTCTCTCTCGGTGTTTTGTGCTGCTGTCTCTCTCTCTCTCTCTCTCTCTCTCGGTATTTTGTGCTGCTGTCTCTCTCTCTCTCTCTCTCTCTCGGTATTTTGTGCTTCTGTCTCTCCCTCTCTCTCTCTCTCTCTCGGTATTTTGTGCTGCTGTCTCTCTCTCTCTCTCTCTTTAGGTGTTTTGTGCTGCTGTCTCTCTCTCTCTCTCTCTCGGTATTTTGTGCTGCTGTCTCTCTCTCTCTCTCTCTCCCTCTCGGTATTTTGTGCTGCGGTCTTTCTCTCTCTCTCTCTCTCGAGTTTTTGTGCTGCTGTCTCTCTCTCTCTCGGTGTTTTGTGCTGCTGTCTCTCTCTCGGTATTTTGTGCTGCTGTCTCTTTCTCTCTCTCTCTCACTCTCGGTATTTTGTGCTGCTGTCTCTCTCTTTCTCTCTCCCTCTCGGTATTTTGTGCTGCTGTCTCTCTCTCTCTCTCTCCCTCTCGGTATTTTGTGCTGCTCTCTCTCTCTCTCTCTCTCTCTCTCTCTCTCTCTCTCTCTCTCTCTCTCGGTATTTTGTGCTGCTGTCTCTCTCTCTCTCTCTCTCTCTCTCTCGGTATTTTGTGCTGCTGTCTCTCTCTCTCTCTCTCTCTCTCTCTCTCTCTCTCTCTCTCTCGGTGTTTTGTGCTGCTGTCTCTCTCTCTCTCTCTCGGTATTTTGTGCTGCTGTCTCTCTCTCTCTCACTCTCTCGGTATTTTGTGCTGCTGTCTCTCTCTCTCTCTCTCTTTAGGTGTTTTGTGCTGCTGTCTCTCTCTCTCTCTCTCGTTGTTTTGTGCTGCTGTCTCTCTCTCTCTCTCTCTCTCGGTATTTTGTGCTGCTGTCTCTCTCTCTCTCTCTCGGTATTTTGTGCTGCTGTCTCTCTCTCTTTCTCTAGGTGTTTTGTGCTGCTGTCTCTCTCTCTCTCTCTCTCGGTGTTTTGTGCTGCTGTCTCTCTCTCTCGGTATTTTGTGCTGCTGTCTCTCTCTCTCTCTCTCTCTCTCTCTCTCGGTATTTTGTGCTGCTGTCTCTCTCTCTCTCTCCCCCTTTCGGTATTTTGTGCTGCTGTCTCTCTCTCTCCCTCTCGGTATTTTGTGCTGCTGTCTCTCTCTCTCTCTCTCTCCCTCTCGGTATTTTGTGCTGCTGTCTCTCTCTCTCTCTCTCTCGGTATTTTGTGCTGCTGTCTCTCTCTCTCTCTCTCTCGGTGTTTTGGGCTGCTGTCTCTCTCTCTCTCTCTCTCGGTATTTTGTGCTGCTGTCTCTCTCTCTCTCTCTCGGTGTTTTGTGCTGCTGTCTCTCTCTCTCTCGGTGTTTTGTGCTGCTGTCTCTCTCTCTCTCTCTCTCGGTGTTTTGGGCTGCTGTCTCTCTCTCTCTCTCTCTCGGTATTTTGTGCTGCTGTCTCTCTCTCTCTCTCTCGGTGTTTTGTGCTGCTGTCTCTCTCTCTCTCTCTCTTTAGGTGTTTTGTGCTGCTGTCTCTCTCTCTCTCTCACCCTCTCGGTATTTTGTGCTGCTGTCTCTCTCTCTCTCTCTCTTTAGGTGTTTTGTGCTGCTGTCTCTCTCTCTCTCGGTATTTTGTGCTGCTGTCTCTCTCTCTCTCTCTCTCTCGGTATTTGGTGCTGCTGTCTCTCTCTCTCTCTCTCCCTCTCGGTATTTTGGGCTGCTGTCTCTCTCTCTCTAGGTGTTTTGTGCTGCTGTCTCTCTCTCTCGGTGTTTTCTGCTGCTGTCTCTCTCTCTCTCTCTCGGTATTTTGTGCTGCTGTCTCTCTCTCTCTCTCGGTATTTTGTGCTGCTGTCTCTCTCTCTCTCTCTCTCTCTTGGTATTTTGTGCTGGTGTCTCTCTCTCTCTCTCTCTCTCTCTCGGTATTTTGTGCTGCTGTCTCTCTTTCTCTCTTTCGGTATTTTGTGCTGCTGTCTCTCTCTCTCTCTCTCGGTATTTTGTACTGCTGTCTCTCTCTCTCTCTCTCCCTCTCGGTATTTTGTGCTGCTGTCTCTCTCTCTCTCCCTCTCGGTATTTTGTGCTGCGGTCTCTCTATCTCTCTCTCTCCCTCTCGAGTTTTTGTGCTGCTGTCTCTCTCTCTCTCGGTGTTTTGTGCTGCTGTCTCTCTCTCGGTATTTTGTGCTGCTGTCTCTCTCTCTCTCTCTCTCACTCTCGGTATTTTGTGCTGCTGTCTCTCTCTTTCTCTCTCCCTCTCGGTATTTTGTGCTGCTGTCTCTCTCTCTCTCTCTCCCTCTCGGTATTTTGTGCTGCTCTCTCTCTCTCTCTCTCTCTCTCGGTATTTTGTGCTGCTGTCTCTCTCTCTCTCTCTCGGTATTTTGTGCTGTCTCTCTCTCTCTCTCTCTCTCTCTCGGTGTTTTGTGCTGCTGTCTCTCTCTCTCTCTCTCTCCCTCTCGGTATTTTGTGCTGCTGTCACTCTCTCTCTCTCTCTTTAGGTGTTTTGTGCTGCTGTCTCTCTCTCTCTCTCTCTCTCTCTCTCTCTCGGTATTTTATGCTGCTGTCTCTCTCTCTCTCTCTCTCTCCCTCTCGGTATTTTGTGCTGCTGTCACTCTCTCTCTCTCTCTTTAGGTGTTTTGTGCTGCTGTCTCTCTCTCTATTTCTCGGTGTTTTGTGCTGCTGTCTCTCTCTCTCTCTCTCGGTGTTTTGTGCTGCTGTCCCTCTCTCTCTCTCTCGGTATTTTGTGCTGCTCTCTCTCTCTGTCTCTCTCTTTAAGTGTTTTGTGCTGCTGTCTCTCTCTCTCTCTCTCTCTCTCGGTGTTTTGTGCTGCTGTCTCTCTTTCTCTCTCTCTCTCGGTATTTTGTGCTGCTGTCTCTCTCTCTCTCTCTCTTTAGGTGTTTTGTGCTGCTGTCTCTCTCTCTCTCTCTCGGTGTTTTGTGCTGCTGTCTCTCTCTCTCTCTCGGTATTTTGTGCTGCTGTCTCTCTCTCTCTCTCTCTCTCGGTATTTTGTGCTGCTGTCTCTCTCTCTCTCTCTTTCGGTGTTTTGAGCTGCTGTCTCTCTCTGTCTCTCGGTATTTTGTGCTGCTGTCTCTCTCTCTGTCTCTCTTTAGGTGTTTTGTGCTGCTGTCTCTCTCTCTCTCTCTCTCTCTCTCTCTCGGTGTTTTGTGCTGCTGTCTGTCTCTCTCTCTCTCTCTCTCTCGGTATTTTGTGCTGCTGTCTCTCTCTCTCTCTCTCTCTCTCTCGGTATTTTGTGCTGCTGTCTCTCTCTCTCTCTCGGTATTTTGTGCTGCTGTCTCTCTCTCTCTCTCTCTCTCTCCCTCTCGGTATTTTGTGCTGCTGTCTCTCTCTCTCTCTCTCTCTCTCTCTCTCGGTATTTTGTGCTGCTGTCTCTCTCTCTCTCTCTCTTTCCCTCTCGGTGTTTTGTGCTGCTGTCTCTCTCTCTCCCTCTCGGTATTTTGTGCTGCTATCTCTCTCTCTCTCTCTCTCCCTCTCGGTATTTTGTGCTGCTGTCTCTCTCTCTCTCTCTCGGTATTTTGGTCTGCTGTCTCTCTCTCTCTCTCTCTCGGTATTTTGTGCTGCTATCTCTCTCTCTCTCTCTCTCCCTCTCGGTATTTTGTGCTGCTGTCTCTCTCTCTCTCTCTCGGTATTTTGGTCTGCTGTCTCTCTCTCTCTCTCTCTCGGTATTTTGTGCTGCTGTCTCTCTCTCTCTCTCTCGGTGTTTTGTGCTGCTGTCTCTCTCTCTCTCGGTGTTTTGGGCTGCTGTCTCTCTCTCTCTCTCTCTCTCGGTATTTTGTGCTGCTGTCTCTCTCTCTCTCTCTCGGTGTTTTGTGCTGCTGTCTCTCTCTCTCTCTCTCTCTCTCTCTCGGTATTTTGTGCTGCTGTCTCTCTCTCTCTCTCTCTTTAGGTGTTTTGTGCTGCTGTCTCTCTCTCTCTCTCTCTCTCTCTCGGTGTTTTGTGCTGCTGTCTCTCTCTCTCTCTCTCTCTCGGTATTTTGTGCTGCTGTCTCTCTCTCTCTCTCTCTCTCTCTCGGTATTTTGTGCTGCTGTCTCTCTCTCTCTCTCTCTCTCTCTCTCGGTATTTGGTGCTGCTGTCTCTCTCTCTCTCTCTCTCTCCCTCTCGGTATTTTGTGCTGCTGTCTCTCTCTCACCCTCTCGGTATTTTGTGCTGCTGTCTCTCTCTCTGTCTCTCTCCCTCTCGGTATTTTGTGCTGCTGTCTCTCTCTCTCTCTCTCGGTATTTTGGTCTGCTGTCTCTCTCTCTCTCTCTCTCTCTCGGTATTTTGTGCTGCTGTCTCTCTCTCTCTCTCTCGGTGTTTTGTGCTGCTGTCTCTCTCTCTCTCTCTCTCGGTGTTTTGGGCTGCTGTCTCTCTCTCTCTCTCTCTCGGTATTTTGTGCTGCTGTCTCTCTCTCTCTCTCTTGGTGTTTTGTGCTGCTGTCTCTCTCTCTCCTGTTGTTTTGTGCTGCTGTCTCTCTCTCTCACTCTCGGTATTTTGTGCTGCTGTCTCTCTCTCTCTCTCTCTTTAGGTGTTTTGTGCTGCTGTCTCTCTCTCTCTCGGTATTTTGTGCTGCTGTCAATCTCTCTCTCTCCCTCTCGGTATTTTGTGCTGCTGTCTCTCTCTCTCTCTCTCTCTCTCTCGGTATTTGGTGCTGCTGTCTCTCTCCCTCTCTCTCCCTCTCGGTATTTTGGGCTGCTGTCTCTCTCTCTCTAGGTGTTTTGTGCTGCTGTCTCTCTCTCTCGGTGTTTTCTGCTGCTGTCTCTCTCTCTCTCTCGGTGTTTTGTGCTGCTGTCTCTCTCACTCTCACTCTTTCGGTGTTTTGTGCTGCTGTCTCTCTCTCTCTCTCGGTATTTTGTGCTGCTGTCTCTCTCTCTCTCTCTCTCTCTCTCTTGGTATTTTGTGCTGGTGTCTCTCTCTCTCTCTCTCTCTCTCTCTCGGTATTTTGTGCTGCTGTCTCTCTCTCTCTCTCTCGGTATTTTGTGCTGCTGTCTCTCTCTCTCTCTCTCGGTATTTTGTGCTGCTGTCTCTCTCTCTCTCTCTCGGTATTTTGTGCTGCTGTCTCTCTCTCTCTCTCCCTCTCGGTATTTTGTGCTGCGGTCTCTTTCTCTCTCTCTCTCCCTCTCGAGTTTTTGTGCTGCTGTCTCTTTCTCTCTCGGTGTTTTGTGCTGCTGTCTCTCTCTCGGTATTTTGTGCTGCTGTCTCTCTCTCTCTCTCTCTCACTCTCGGTATTTTGTGCTGCTGTCTCTCTCTCTCTCTCTCCCTCTCGGTATTTTGTGCTGCTCTCTCTCTCTCTCTCTCTCTCTCTCTCTCGGTATTTTGTGCTGCTGTCTCTCTCTCTCTCTCTCGGTATTTTGTGCTGCTGTCTCTCTCTCTCTCTCTCTCTCTCTCTCTCTCTCGGTATTTTGTGCTGCTGTCTCTCTCTCTCTCTCTCTCTCCCTCTCGGTATTTTGTGCTGCTGTCTCTCTCTCACCCTCTCGGTATTTTGTGCTGCTGTCTCTCTCTCTGTCTCTCTCCCTCTCGGTATTTTGTGCTGCTGTCTCTCTCTCTCTCTCTCGGTATTTTGGTCTGCTGTCTCTCTCTCTCTCTCTCTCTCTCTCGGTATTTTGTGCTGCTGTCTCTCTCTCTCTCTCTCGGTGTTTTGTGCTGCTGTCTCTCTCTCTCTCTCGGTGTTTTGGGCTGCTGTCTCTCTCTCTCTCTCGGTATTTTGTGCTGCTGTCTCTCTCTCACTCTCTCGGTATTTTGTGCTGCTGTCTCTCTCTCTCTCTCTCTTTAGGTGTTTTGTGCTGCTGTCTCTCTCTCTCTCGGTGTTTTGTGCTGCTGTCTCTCTCTCTCTCTCTCTCTCTCGGTATTTTGTGCTGCTGTCTCTCTCTCTCTCTCTAGGTGTTTTGTGCTGCTGTCTCTCTCTCTCTCTCGGTGTTTTGTGCTGCTGTCTCTCTCTCTCTCTCTCTCTCTCGGTATTTTGTGCTGCTGTCTCTCTCTCTCTCTCTCTCTCTCTCGGTATTTTGTGCTGCTGTCTCTCTCTCTCTCTCTCTCTCTCGGTATTTTGTGCTGCTGTCTCTCTCTTTCTCTCTCTCTCTCTCTCGGTATTTTGTGCTGCTGTCTCTCTCTCTCTCTCTCTCTCCCTCTCGGTATTTTGTGCTGCTGTCTCTCTCTCACCCTCTCGGTATTTTGTGCTGCTGTCTCTCTCTCTGTCTCTCTCCCTCTCGGTATTTTGTGCTGCTGTCTCTCTCTCTCTCTCTCGGTATTTTGGTCTGCTGTCTCTCTCTCTCTCTCTCTCTCTCGGTATTTTGTGCTGCTGTCTCTCTCTCTCTCTCTCGGTGTTTTGTGCTGCTGTCTCTCTCTCTCTCTCTCTCGGTGTTTTGGGCTGCTGTCTCTCTCTCTCTCTCTCTCGGTATTTTGTGCTGCTGTCTCTCTCTCTCTCTCTCGGTGTTTTGTGCTGCTGTCTCTCTCTCTCTCGTTGTTTTGTGCTGCTGTCTCTCTCTCTCACTCTCGGTATTTTGTGCTGCTGTCTCTCTCTCTCTCTCTCTTTAGGTGTTTTGTGCGGCTGTCTCTCTCTCTCTCGGTATTTTGTGCTGCTGTCAATCTCTCTCTCTCCCTCTCGGTATTTTGTGCTGCTGTCTCTCTCTCTCTCTCTCTCTCGGTATTTGGTGCTGCTGTCTCTCTCCCTCTCTCTCCCTCTCGGTATTTTGGGCTGCTGTCTCTCTCTCTCGGTGTTTTGTGCTGCTGTCTCTCTCTCTCGGTGTTTTCTGCTGCTGTCTCTCTCTCTCTCTCGGTGTTTTGTGCTGCTGTCTCTCTCACTCTCACTCTTTCGGTGTTTTGTGCTGCTGTCTCTCTCTCTCTCTCGGTATTTTGTGCTGCTGTCTCTCTCTCTCTCTCTATCTCTCTCTTGGTATTTTGTGCTGGTGTCTCTCTCTCTCTCTCTCTCTCTCGGTATTTTGTGCTGCTGTCTCTCTCTCTCTCTCTCGGTATTTTGTGCTGCTGTCTCTCTCTCTCTCTCTCGGTATTTTGTGCTGCTGTCTCTCTCTCTCTCTCTCGGTATTTTGTGCTGCTGTCTCTCTCTCTCTCTCCCTCTCGGTATTTTGTGCTGCGGTCTCTCTCTCTCTCTCTCTCCCTCTCGAGTTTTTGTGCTGCTGTCTCTTTCTCTCTCGGTGTTTTGTGCTGCTGTCTCTCTCTCGGTATTTTGTGCTGCTGTCTCTCTCTCTCTCTCTCTCACTCTCGGTATTTTGTGCTGCTGTCTCTCTCTCTCTCTCTCCCTCTCGGTATTTTGTGCTGCTCTCTCTCTCTCTCTCTCTCTCTCTCTCTCGGTATTTTGTGCTGCTGTCTCTCTCTCTCTCTCTCGGTATTTTGTGCTGCTGTCTCTCTCTCTCTCTCTCTCTCTCTCTCTCTCGGTATTTTGTGCTGCTGTCTCTCTCTCTCTCTCTCTCTCCCTCTCGGTATTTTGTGCTGCTGTCTCTCTCTCACCCTCTCGGTATTTTGTGCTGCTGTCTCTCTCTCTGTCTCTCTCCCTCTCGGTATTTTGTGCTGCTGTCTCTCTCTCTCTCTCTCGGTATTTTGGTCTGCTGTCTCTCTCTCTCTCTCTCTCTCTCTCGGTATTTTGTGCTGCTGTCTCTCTCTCTCTCTCTCGGTGTTTTGTGCTGCTGTCTCTCTCTCTCTCTCGGTGTTTTGGGCTGCTGTCTCTCTCTCTCTCTCTCGGTATTTTGTGCTGCTGTCTCTCTCTCTCTCACTCTCTCGGTATTTTGTGCTGCTGTCTCTCTCTCTCTCTCTCTTTAGGTGTTTTGTGCTGCTGTCTCTCTCTCTCTCGGTGTTTTGTGCTGCTGTCTCTCTCTCTCTCTCTCTCTCGGTATTTTGTGCTGCTGTCTCTCTCTCTCTCTCTAGGTGTTTTGTGCTGCTGTCTCTCTCTCTCTCTCTCGGTGTTTTGTGCTGCTGTCTCTCTCTCTCTCTCTCTCTCGGTATTTTGTGCTGCTGTCTCTCTCTCTCTCTCTCGGTATTTTGTGCTGCTGTCTCTCTCTCTCTCTCCCCCTTTCGGTATTTTGTGCTGCTGTCTCTCTCTCTCTCTTTCGGTATTTTGTGCTGCTGTCTCTCTCTCTCTCTCTCGGTATTTTGTGCTGCTGTCTCTCTCTCTCTCTCTAGGTGTTTTGTGCTGCTGTCTCTCTCTCTCTCTCTCTCGGTGTTTTGTGCTGCTGTCTCTCTCTCTCTCTCTCTCGGTATTTTGTGCTGCTGTCTCTCTCTCTCTCTCTCTCGGTATTTTGTGCTGCTGTCTCTCTCTCTCTCTCCCCCTTTCGGTATTTTGTGCTGCTGTCTCTCTCTCTCTCTTTCGGTATTTTGTGCTGCTGTCTCTCTCTCTCTCTCTCCCTCTCGGTATTTTGGGCTGCTGTCTCTCTCTCTCTCTCTCTCTCTCTCGGTATTTTGTGCTGCTGTCTTTCTCTCTCTCTCTCTCTCGGTATTTTGTGCTGCTGTCTCTCTCTCTCTCTCTTTAGGTGTTTTGTGCTGCTGTCTCTCTCTCTCTCTCTCACTATCTCGGTATTTTGTGCTGCTGTCTCTCTCTCTCTCTCTCTCTTTCGGTGTTTTGTGCTGCTGTCTCTCTCTCTCTCACTCTTTCGGTGTTTTGTGCTGCTGTCTCTCTCTCTCTCTCGGTGTTTTGTGCTGCTGTCTCTCTCTCTCTCTCTAGGTGTTTTGTGCTGCTGTCTCTCTCTCTCTCTATCTTTCGGTGTTTTGTGCTGCTGTCTCTCTCTCTCCCTCTCTCGGTGTTTTGTGCTGCTGTCTCTCTCTCTCTCTCTCTCTCGGTGTTTTGTGCTGCTGTCTCTCTCTCTCTCTCTCTCTCTCTCGGTGTTTTGTGCTGCTGTCTCTCTCTCTCTCTCTCTCGGTGTTTTGTGCTGCTGTCTCTCTCTCTCTCTCTCACTCGGTGTTTTGTGCTGCTGTCTCTCTCTCTATCTTTCGGTGTTTTGTGCTGCTGTCTCTCTCTCTCTCTCTCTCGGTGTTTTGTGCTGCTGTCTCTCTCTCTCTCTCTCTCTCTCTCTCTCTCGGTGTTTTGTGCTGCTGTCTCTCTCTCTCTCTTTCTCGGTATTTTGTGCTGCTGTCTCTCTCTCTCTCTCTCTTTCGGTGTTTTGTGCTGCTGTCTCTCTCTCTCTCTCTCTCGGTATTTTGTGCTTCTGTCTCTCTCTCTCTCTCTCTCTCTCTCGGTATTTTGTGCTGCTGTCTCTCTCTCTCTCTTTAGGTGTTTTGTGCTGCTGTCTCTCTCTCTCTCTCTCTCTCTCTCTCTCTCTCTCGGGATGTTATGCTGCTGTCTCTCTCTCTCTCTCTCGGTGTTTTGTGCTGCTGTCTCTCACTCTCTCTCTCGGTATTTTGTGCTGCTGTCTCTCTCTCTCTCTCTCGGTATTTTGTGCTGCTGTCTCTCTCTCTCTCTCTAGGTGTTTTGTGCTGCTGTCTCTCTCTCTCTCTCTCTCGGTGTTTTGTGCTGCTGTCTCTCTCTCTCTCTCGGTATTTTGTGCTGCTGTCTCTCTCTCTCTCTCTCTCTCTCGGTATTTTGTGCTGCTGTCTCTCTCTCTCTCTCCCCCTTTCGGTATTTTGTGCTGCTGTCTCTCTCTCTCTCTTTCGGTATGTTGTGCTGCTGTCTCTCTCTCTCTCTCTCCCTCTCGTTATTTTGGGCTGCTGTCTCTCTCTCTCTCTCTCTCGGTATTTTGTGCTGCTGTCTTTCTCTCTCTCTCTCTCGGTATTTTGTGCTGCTGTCTCTCTCTCTCTCTCTTTAGGTGTTTTGTGCTGCTGTCTCTCTCTCTCTCTCTCACTCTCTCGGTGTTTTGTGCTGCTGTCTCTCTCTCTTTCTTTCTCGGTATTTTGTGCTGCTGTCTCTCTCTCTCTCTCTCTCTCTCTTTCGGTGTTTTGTGCTGCTGTCTCTCTCTCTCTCACTCTTTCGGTGTTTTGTGCTGCTGTCTCTCTCTCTCTCTCGGTGTTTTGTGCTGCTGTCTCTCTCTCTCTCTCTAGGTGTTTTGTGCTGCTGTCTCTCTCTCTCTCTATCTTTCGGTGTTTTGTGCTGCTGTCTCTCTCTCTCTCTCGCTCTCGGTGTTTTGTGCTGCTGTCTCTCTCTCTCTCTCTCTCGGTGTTTTGTGCTGCTGTCTCTCTCTCTCTCTCTCTCGGTGTTTTGTGCTGCTGTCTCTCTCTCTCTCTCTCTCTCTCTCTCGGTGTTTTGTGCTGCTGTCTCTCTCTCTCGGTGTTTTGTGCTGCTGTCTCTCTCTCTCTCTCTCTCTCGGTGTTTTGTGCTGCTGTCTCTCTCTCTCGGTGTTTTGTGCTGCTGTCTCTCTCTCTCTCTCTCGGTGTTTTGTGCTGCTGTCTCTCTCTCTATCTTTCGGTGTTTTGTGCTGCTGTCTCTCTCTCTCTCTCTCTCGGTGTTTTGTGCTGCTGTCTCTCTCTCTCTCTCTCTCTCTCTCTCGGTGTTTTGTGCTGCTGTCTCTCTCTCTCTCTCTCTCTCTCTCGGTGTTTTGTGCTGCTGTCTCTCTCTCTCTCTCTCTCTTTCGGTATTTTGTGCTGCTGTCTCTCTCTCTCTCACTCTTTCGGTGTTTTGTGCTGCTGTCTCTCTCTCTCTCTCGGTGTTTTGTGCTGCTGTCTCTCTCTCTCTCTCTAGGTGTTTTGTGCTGCTGTCTCTCTCTCTCTCTCTGTCTCTTTCGGTGTTTTGTGCTGCTGTCTCTCTCTCTCTCACTCTTTCGGTGTTTTGTGCTGCTGTCTCTCTCTCTCTCTCGGTGTTTTGTGCTGCTGTCTCTCTCTCTCTCTCTCGGTGTTTTGTGCTACTGTCTCTCTCTCGGTGTTTTGTGCTGCTGTCTCTCTCTCTCTCTCTCTCGGTGTTTTGTGCTGCTGTCTCTCTCTCTCTCTCTGTCTCTCGGTGTTTTGTGCTGCTGTCTCTCTCACTCTCTCTCGGTGTTTTGTGCTGCTGTCTCTCTCTCTCTCTCTCTCTCGGTGTTTTGTGCTGCTGTCTCTCTCTCTCTCTCTCGGTGTTTTGTGCTGCTGTCTCTCTCTCTCTCGGTGTTTTGTGCTGCTGTCTCTCTCTCTCTCTCTCTCTCTCTCTCGGTGTTTTGTGCTGCTGTCTCTGTCTCTCTCTCTCGGTGTTTTGTGCTGCTGTCTCTCTCTCTCTCTCTCACTCGGTATTTTGTGCTGCTGTCTCTCTCTCTCTCTCTCTCTCGGTGTTTTGTGCTGCTGTCTCTCTCTCTCCCTCTCGGTGTTTTGTGCTGCTGTCTCTCTCTCTCTCTCTCTCTCGATGTTTTGTGCTGCTGTCTCTCTCTCTCTCTCTCTCTCGGTGTTTTGTGCTGCTGTCTCTCTCTCTCTCTCTCGGTGTTTTGTGCTGCTGTCTCTCTCTCTCTCTCTCTCGGTGTTTTGTGCTGCTGTCTCTCTCTCTCTCTCTCGGTGTTTTGTGCTGCTGTCTCTCTCTCTCTCTCTCTCTCGGTGTTTTGTGCTGCTGTCTCTCTCTCTCTCTCTCTCTCGGTGTTTTGTGCTGCTGTCTCTCTCTCTCTCACTCTCTCGGTGTTTTGTGCTGCTGTCTCTCTCTCTCTCTCTCTCGCGGTGTTTTGTCCTGCTGTCTCTCTCACTCTCTCTCGGTGTTTTGTGCTGCTGTCTCTCTCTCTCTCTATCTTTCGGTGTTTTGTGCTGCTGTCTCTCTCTCTCTCTCTCTCGGTGTTTTGTGCTGCTGTCTCTCTCTCTCTCTCTCTCTCTCTCGGTATTTTGTGCTGCTGTCTCTCTCTCTCTCTCTCTCTCGGTATTTTGTGCTTCTGTCTCTCTCTCTCTCTCTCTCTCTCTCTCGGTATTTTGTGCTGCTGTCTCTCTCTCTCTCTCTCTTTAGGTGTTTTGTGCTGCTGTCTCTCTCTCTCTCTCTCTCGGTATTTTGTGCTGCTGTCTCTCTCTCTCTCTCTCCCTCTCGGTATTTTGTGCTGCGGTCTTTCTCTCTCTCTCTCTCTCTCGTTTTCGTGCTGCTGTCTCTCTCTCTCTCGGTGTTTTGTGCTGCTGTCTCTCTCTCGGTATTTTGTGCTGCTGTCTCTTTCTCTCTCTCTCTCACTCTCGGTATTTTGTGCTGCTGTCTCTCTCTCTCTCTCTCCCTCTCGGTATTTTGTGCTGCTGTCTCTCTCTCTCTCTCTCCCTCTCGGTATTTTGTGCTGCTCTCTCTCTCTCTCTCTCTCTCTCTCTCTCTCTCTCTCTCTCTCGGTATTTTGTGCTGCTGTCTCTCTCTCTCTCTCTCTCTCGGTATTTTGTGCTGCTGTCTCTCTCTCTCTCTCTCTCTCTCTCTCTCTCTCTCTCGGTGTTTTGTGCTGCTGTCTCTCTCTCTCTCTCTCGGTATTTTGTGCTGCTGTCTCTCTCTCTCTCACTCTCTCGGTATTTTGTGCTGCTGTCTCTCTCTCTCTCTCTCTTTAGGTGTTTTGTGCTGCTGTCTCTCTCTCTCTCTCTCGTTGTTTTGTGCTGCTGTCTCTCTCTCTCTCTCTCTCTCTCGGTATTTTGTGCTGCTGTCTCTCTCTCTCTCTCTCGGTATTTTGTGCTGCTGTCTCTCTCTCTCTCTCTAGGTGTTTTGTGCTGCTGTCTCTCTCTCTCTCTCTCTCGGTGTTTTGTGCTGCTGTCTCTCTCTCTCTCTCTCTCTCTCGGTATTTTGTGCTGCTGTCTCTCTCTCTCTCTCTCTCTCTCTCTCGGTATTTTGTGCTGCTGTCTCTCTCTCTCTCTCCCCCTTTCGGTATTTTGTGCTGCTGTCTCTCTCTCTCTCTCTCGGTATTTTGTACTGCTGTCTCTCTCTCTCTCTCTCCCTCTCGGTATTTTGGGCTGCTGTCTCTCTCTCTCTCTCTCTCTCTCTCTCTCTCTCTCTCGGTATTTTGTGCTGCTGTCTTTCTCTCTCTCTCCTTCAGTATTTTGTGCTGCTGTCTCTCTCTCTCTCTCTTTAGGTGTTTTGTGCTGCTGTCTCTCTCTCTCTCTCTCTCTCTCTCACTCTCTCGGTGTTTTGTGCTGCTGTCTCTCTCTCTCTCTTTCTCGGTATTTTGTGCTGCTGTCTCTCTCTCTCTCTCTCTCTTTCGGTGTTTTGTGCTGCTGTCTCTCTCTCTCTCACTCTTTCGTTGTTTTGTGCTGCTGTCTCTCTCTCTCTCTCTAGGTGTTTTGTGCTGCTGTCTCTCTCTCTCTCACTCTTTCGGTGTTTTGTGCTGCTGTCTCTCTCTCTCTCTCGGTGTTTTGTGCTGCTGTCTCTCTCTCTCTCTCTCGGTATTTTGTGCTGCTGTCTCTCTCTCTCTCTCTCTCTCGGTATTTTGTGCTGCTGTCTCTCTCTCTCTCTCTCTCTCGGTATTTTGTGCTTCTGTCTCTCTCTCTCTCTCTCTCTCTCGGTATTTTGTGCTGCTGTCTCTCTCTCTCTCTCTCTTTAGGTGTTTTGTGCTGCTGTCTCTCTCTCTCTCGTCTCTCGGTATTTTGTGCTGCTGTCTCTCTCTCTCTCTCTCCCTCTCGGTATTGTTTGCTGCTGTCACTCTCTCTCTCTCTCTCGGTGTTTTGTGCTGCTGTCTCTCTCTCTCTCTCTCGGTATTTTGTGCTGCTGTCTCTCTCTCTCTCTCTCTCTCGGTATTTTGTGCTGCTGTCTCTCTCTCTCTCTCTCTCTCGGTATTTTGTGCTTCTGTCTCTCTCTCTCTCTCTCTCTCTCGGTATTTTGTGCTGCTGTCTCTCTCTCTCTCTCTCTTTAGGTGTTTTGTGCTGCTGTCTCTCTCTCTCTCGTCTCTCGGTATTTTGTGCTGCTGTCTCTCTCTCTCTCTCTCTCCCTCTCGGTATTGTTTGCTGCTGTCTCTCTCTCTCTTTCTCGGTGTTTTGTGCTGCTGTCTCTCTCTCTCTCTCGGTCTTTTGTGCTGCTGTCTCTCTCTCTCTCTCTCTCACGGTGTTTTGTGCTGCTGTCTCTCTCTCTCTCTCACGGTGTTTTGTGCTGCTGTCTCTCTCTCTCTCTCTCTCGGTGTTTTGTGCTGCTGTCTCTCTCTCTCTCTCGGTCTTTTGTGCTGCTGTCTCTCTCTCTCTCGGTCTTTTGTGCTGCTGTCTCTCTCTCTCTCTCTCGGTGTTTTGTGCTGCTGTCCCTCTCTCTCTCTCTCGGTATATTGTGCTGCTCTCTCTCTCTGTCTCTCTCTTTAGGTGTTTTGTGCTGCTGTCTCTCTCTCTCTCTCTCGGTGTTTTGTGCTGCTGTCTCTCTTTCTCTCTCTCTCTCGGTATTTTGTGCTGCTGTCTCTCTCTCTCTCTCTCTTTAGGTGTTTTGTGCTGCTGTCTCTCTCTCTCTCTCTCGGTGTTTTGTGCTGCTGTCTCTCTCTCTCTCTCTCTCTCTCTCGGTATTTTGTGCTGCTGTCTCTCTCTCTCTCTCGGTATTTTGTGCTGCTGTCTCTCTCTCTCTCTCTTTCGGTGTTTTGTGCTGCTGTCTCTCTCTCTCTCTCTCTCTCTCTCTCTCTCTCTCTCGGTATTTTGTGCTGCTGTCTCTCTCTCTCTGTCTCTTTAGGTGTTTTGTGCTGCTGTCTCTCTCTCTCTCGGTGTTTTGTGCTGCTGTCTCTCTCTCCCTCTCTCTCGGTATTTTGTGCTGCTATCTCTCTCTCTCTCTCTCTCTCGGTATTTTGTGCTGCTGTCTCTCTCTCTCTCTCTTTCGGTGTTTTGTGCTGCTGTCTCTCTCTCTCTCTCTCTCTCGGTGTTTTGTGCTGCTGTCTCTCTCTCTCTCTTTCTCTCTCGGTATTTTGTGCTGCTGTCTCTCTCTCTCTCTCCCCCTTTCGGTATTTTGTGCTGCTGTCTCTCTCTCTCTCTCTCGGTATTTTGTACTGCTGTCTCTCTCTCTCTCTCTCCCTCTCGGTATTTGGGCTGCTGTCTCTCTCTCTCTCTCTCTCTCTCTCTCTCTCTCTCGGTATTTTGTGCTGCTGTCTTTCTCTCTCTCTCCTTCAGTATTTTGTGCTGCTGTCTCTCTCTCTCTGTCTTTAGGTGTTTTGTGCTGCTGTCTCTCTCTCTCTCTCTCTCTCTCTCTCACTCTCTCGGTGTTTTGTGCTGCTGTCTCTCTCTCTCTTTCTCGGTATTTTGTGCTGCTGTCTCTCTCTCTCTCTCTCTCTCTTCGGTGTTTTGTGCTGCTGTCTCTCTCTCTCTCACTCTTTCGTTGTTTTGTGCTGCTGTCTCTCTCTCTCTCTCTAGGTGTTTTGTGCTGCTGTCTCTCTCTCTCTCACTCTTTCGGTGTTTTGTGCTGCTGTCTCTCTCTCTCTCTCGGTGTTTTGTGCTGCTGTCTCTCTCTCTCTCTCTCGGTATTTTGTGCTGCTGTCTCTCTCTCTCTCTCTCTCTCGGTATTTTGTGCTGCTGTCTCTCTCTCTCTCTCTCTCTCGGTATTTTGTGCTTCTGTCTCTCTCTCTCTCTCTCTCTCTGTATTTTGTGCTGCTGTCTCTCTCTCTCTCTCTCTTTAGGTGTTTTGTGCTGCTGTCTCTCTCTCTCTCGTCTCTCGGTATTTTGTGCTGCTGTCTCTCTCTCTCTCTCCCTCTCGGTATTGTTTGCTGCTGTCACTCTCTCTCTCTCTCTTTAGGTGTTTTGTGCTGCTGTCTCTCTCTCTCTTTCTCGGTGTTTTGTGCTGCTGTCTCTCTCTCTCTCTCTCTCACGGTGTTTTGTGCTGCTGTCTCTCTCTCTCTCACGGTGTTTTGTGCTGCTGTCTCTCTCTGTCTCTTGCTTTCTCTCGGTGTTTTGTGCTGCTGTCTCTCTCTCTCTCTCGGACTTTTGTGCTGCTGTCTCTCTCTCTCTCTCTCTCGGTATATTGTGCTGCTCTCTCTCTCTGTCTCTCTCTTTAGGTGTTTTGTGCTGCTGTCTCTCTGTCTCTCTCTCTTTAGGTGTTTTGTGCTGCTGTCTCTCTCTCTCTCTCTCGGTGTTTTGTGCTGCTGTCTCTCTCTCTCTCTCGGTATTTTGTGCTGCTGTCTCTCTCTCTCTCTCTCTCTCTCGGTATTTTGTGCTGCTGTCTCTCTCTCTCTCTCTTTCGGTGTTTTGTGCTGCTGTCTCTCTCTCTCTCTCTCTCTCGGTATTTTGTGCTGCTGTCTCTCTCTCTTCTCTCTTTAGGTGTTTTGTGCTGCTGTCTCTCTCTCTCTCTCTCTCGGTGTTTTGTGCTGCTGTCTCTCTCTCTCTCTCCTCTCGGTATTTTGTGCTGCTATCTCTCTCTCTCTCTCTCGGTATTTTGTGCTGCTGTCTCTCTCTCTCTCTCTTTCGGTGTTTTGTGCTGCTGTCTCTCTCTCTCTCTCTCTCGGTGTTTTGTGCTGCTGTCTCTCTCTCTCTCTCTCTCTCTCGGTATTTTGTGCTGCTGTCTCTCTCTCTCTCTCTCTTTAGGTGTTTTGTGCTGCTCTCTCTCTCTCTCTCTCTCTCTCTCTCTCTCTCTCTCGGTATTTTGTGCTGCTGTCTCTCTCTCTCTCTCTCCCTCTCGGTATTTTGTGCTGCGGTCTCTCTCTCTCTCTCTCTCCCTCTCGAGTTTTTGTGCTGCTGTCTCTCTCTCTCTCGGTGTTTTGTGCTGCTGTCTCTCTCTCGGTATTTTGTGCTGCTGTCTCTCTCTCCCTCTCTCTCACTCTCGGTATTTTGTGCTGCTGTCTCTCTCTCTCTCTCTCCCTCTCGGTATTTTGTGCTGCTGTCTCTCTCTCTCTCTCCCTCTCGGTATTTTGTGCTGCTCTCTCTCTCTCTCTCTCTCGGTATTTTGTGCTGCTGTCTCTCTCTCTCTCTCTCGGTATTTTGTGCTGCTGTCTCTCTCTCTCTCTCGGTACTTTGTGCTGCTGTCTCTCTCTCTCTCTCTCGGTGTTTTGTGCTGCCGTCTCTCTCTCTCTCTCTCTCCCTCTCGGTATTTTGTGCTGCTGTCACTCTCTCTCTCTCTCTTTAGGTGTTTTGTGCTGCTGTCTCTCTCTCTCTTTCTCGGTGTTTTGTGCTGCTGTCTCTCTCTCTCTCTCTCTCTCTCTCTCTCGGTGTTTTGTGCTGCTCTCTCTCTCTGTCTCTCTCTTTAGGTGTTTTGTGCTGCTGTCTCTCTCTCTCTCATCTCTCGGTGTTTTGTGCTGCTGTCTCTCTTTCTCTCCCTCTCTCTCGGTATTTTGTGCTGCTGTCTCTCTCTCTCTCTCTTTAGGTGTTTTGTGCTGCTGTCTCTCTCTCTCTCTCTCGGTGTTTTGTGCTGCTGCCTCTCTCTCTCTCTCTCTCTCTCTCTTCTCTCGGTATTTTGTGCTGCTGTCTCTTTCTCTCTCTCTCTCGGTATTTTGTGCTGCTGTCTCTCTCTCTCTCTCTTTCGGTGTTTTGTGCTGCTGTCACTCTCTCTCTCTCTCTCTCGGTATTTTGTGCTGCTGTCTCTCTCTCTCTCTCTCTCTTTAGATGTTTTGTGCTGCTGTCTCTCTCTCTCTCTCTCGGTGTTTTGTGCTGCTGTCTCTCTCTCTCTCTCTCTCTCTCGGTATTTTGTGCTGCTGTCTCTCTCTCTCTCTCTCTCTCTCGGTATTTTGTGCTGCTGTCTCTCTCTCTCTCTCTTTCGGTGTTTTGTGCTGCTGTCTCTCTCTCTCTCTCTCTCGGTGTTTTGTGCTGCTGTCTCTCTCTCTCTCTCTCTCTCTCTCTCGGTGTTTTGTGCTGCTGTCTCTCTCTCTCTCTCTCTCTCTCTCTTTAGGTGTTTTGTGCTGCTGTCTCTCTCTCTCTCTCTCTCTCGGTATGTTGTGCTGCTGTCTCTCTCTCTATCTCTCGGTGTTTTGTGCTGCTGTCTCTCTCTCTCTCTCTCGGTATTTTGTGCTGCTGTCTCTCTCTCTCTCTCACTCTCTCGGTATTTTGTGCTGCTGTCTCTCTCTCTCTCTCTCTTTAGGTGTTTTGTGCTGCTGTCTCTCTCTCTCTCTCGGTGTTTTGTGCTGCTCTCTCTCTCTCTCTCTCTCGGTATTTTGTGCTGCTGTCTCTCTCTCTCTCTCTCTCTCTTTAGGTGTTTTGTGCTGCTGTCTCTCTCTCTCTCTGTCTCGGTGTTTTGTGCTGCTGTCTCTCTCTCTCTCTCTCTCTCGGTATTTTGTGCTGCTGTCTCTCTGTCTCTCTCTCCCTTTCGGTATTTTGTGCTGCTGTCTCACTCTCTCTCTCTCTCTCGGTATTTTGTGCGGCTGTCTCTCTCTCTCTCTCTCTCGGTATTTTGTGCTGCTGTCTCTCTCTCTCTCTCTCCCTTTCGGTATTTTGTGCTGCTGTCTCTCTCTCTCTCTCTCTCTCTCTCTCTCGGTATTTTGTGCTGCTGTCTCTCTCTCTCTCTCTCCCTCTCGGTATTTTGGGCTGCTGTCTTTCTCTCTCTCTCTCTCGGTATTTTGTGCTGCTGTCTCTCTCTCTCTCTCTCTCTCTTTAGGTGTTTTGTGCTGCTGTCTCTCTCTCTCTCTCTCTCTCTCTCTCACTCTCTCGGTGTTTTGTGCTGCTGTCTCTCTTTCTCTCCCTCTCTCTCGGTATTTTGTGCTGCTGTCTCTCTCTCTCTCTCTTTAGGTGTTTTGTGCTGCTGTCTCTCTCTCTCTCTCTCGGTGTTTTGTGCTGCTGCCTCTCTCTCTCTCTCTCTCTCTCTCTTCTCTCGTATTTTGTGCTGCTGTCTCTTTCTCTCTCTCTCTCGGTATTTTGTGCTGCTGTCTCTCTCTCTCTCTCTTTCGGTGTTTTGTGCTGCTGTCACTCTCTCTCTCTCTCTCTCGGTATTTTGTGCTGCTGTCTCTCTCTCTCTCTCTCTCTTTAGATGTTTTGTGCTGCTGTCTCTCTCTCTCTCTCTCGGTGTTTTGTGCTGCTGTCTCTCTCTCTCTCTCTCTCTCTCGGTACTTTGTGCTGCTGTCTCTCTCTCTCTCTCTCTCTCGGTATTTTGTGCTGCTGTCTCTCTCTCTCTCTCTTTCGGTGTTTTGTGCTGCTGTCTCTCTCTCTCTCTCTCTCGGTGTTTTGTGCTGCTGTCTCTCTCTCTCTCTCTCTCTCTCTCTCGGTGTTTTGTGCTGCTGTCTCTCTCTCTCTCTCTCTCTCTCTCTCTTTAGGTGTTTTGTGCTGCTGTCTCTCTCTCTCTCTCTCTCTCGGTATGTTGTGCTGCTGTCTCTCTCTCTATCTCTCGGTGTTTTGTGCTGCTGCTGTCTCTCTCTCTCTCTCTCGGTATTTTGTGCTGCTGTCTCTCTCTCTCTCTCACTCTCTCGGTATTTTGTGCTGCTGTCTCTCTCTCTCTCTCTCTTTAGGTGTTTTGTGCTGCTGTCTCTCTCTCTCTCTCGGTGTTTTGTGCTGCTCTCTCTCTCTCTCTCTCTCGTATTTTGTGCTGCTGTCTCTCTCTCTCTCTCTCTCTCTTTAGGTGTTTTGTGCTGCTGTCTCTCTCTCTCTCTGTCTCGGTGTTTTGTGCTGCTGTCTCTCTCTCTCTCTCTCTCGGTATTTTGTGCTGCTGTCTCTCTGTCTCTCTCTCCCTTTCGGTATTTGTGCTGCTGTCTCACTCTCTCTCTCTCTCTCGGTATTTTGTGCGGCTGTCTCTCTCTCTCTCTCTCTCGGTATTTTGTGCTGCTGTCTCTCTCTCTCTCTCTCCCTTTCGGTATTTTGTGCTGCTGTCTCTCTCTCTCTCTCTCTCTCTCTCTCTCGGTATTTTGTGCTGCTGTCTCTCTCTCTCTCTCTCCCTCTCGGTATTTTGGGCTGCTGTCTTTCTCTCTCTCTCTCTCGGTATTTTGTGCTGCTGTCTCTCTCTCTCTCTCTCTCTCTTTAGGTGTTTTGTGCTGCTGTCTCTCTCTCTCTCTCTCTCTCACTCTCTCGGTGTTTTGTGCTGCTGTCTCTCTCTCTCTCTCTCTCTCTCTCGGTATTTTGTGCTGCTGTCTCTCTCTCTCTCACTCTTTCGGTGTTTTGTGCTGCTGTCTCTCTCTCTCTCTCCGTGTTTTGAGCTGCTGTCTCTCTCTCTATCTTTCGGTGTTTTGTGCTGCTGTCTCTCTCTCTCTCGGTGTTTTGTGCTGCTGTCTCTCTCTCTCTCTCTCGTCGGTGTTTTGTGCTGCTGTCTCTCTCTCTCTCTCTCTCTCTCGGTGTTTTGTGCTGCTGTCTCTCTCTCTCTCTCTCTCTCGGTGTTTTGTGCTGCTGTCTCTCTCTCTCTCTCTCGGTGTTTTGTGCTGCCGTCTCTCTCTCTATCTTTCGGTGTTTTGTGCTGCTGTCTCTCTCTCTCTCTCTCTCTCTCGGTGTTTTGTGCTGCTGTCTCTCTCTCTCTCTCTCTCTCTCTGGCTCTCGGTGTTTTGTGCTGCTGTCTCTCTCTCTCTCTCTCTCTCGGTGTTTTGTGCTGCTGTCTCTCTCTCTCTCTCTCGGTGTTTTGTGCTGCTGTCTCTCTCTCTCTCTCTCGGTGTTTTGTGCTGCTGTCTCTCTCTCTGTCTCTCGGTGTTTCGTGCTGCTGTCTCTCTCTCTCTCTCGGTGTTTTGTGCTGCTGTCTCTCTCTCTCTCTCTCTCTCTCTGTGTTTTGTGCTGCTGTCTCTCTCTCTCGCTGAAGGTGTTTTGTGCTGCTGTCTCTCTCTCTCTCTATCTTTCGGTGTTTTTGTGCTGCTGTCTCTCTCTCGCTCTCTCTCGGTGTTTTGTGCTGCTGTCTCTCTCTCTCTCTCTCTCTCTCTCTCGGTGTTTTGTGCTGCTGTCTCTCTCTCTCTCTCTCTCTCTCTCGGTGTTTTGTGCTGCTGTCTCTCTCTCTCTCTCTCGGTGTTTTGTGCTGCTGTCTCTCTCTCTTTTTCTCGGTGTTTTGTGCTGCTGTCTCTCTCTCTCTCTCTCTCGTGTTTTGTGCTGCTGTCTGTCTCTCTCTCTCTCTCTCGGTGTATTGTGCTGCTGCCTCTCTCTCTCTAGGTGTTTTGTGCTGCTGTCTCTCTCTCTCTCTCTCTCTCTCGGTGTTTTGTGCTGCTGTCTCTCTCTCTCTCTCTCTCTCGGTGTTTTGTGCTGCTGTCTCTCTCTCTCTCTCGGTGTTTTGTGCTGCTGTCTCTCTCTCTCTCTCAAGGTGTTTTGTGCTGCTGTCTCTCTCTCTCTCTAGCTTTCGGTGTTTTGTGCTGCTGTCTCTCTCTCTCTCTCTCTCGGTGTTTTGTGCTGCTGTCCTCTCTCTCTCTCTCTCTCTCTCGGTATTTTGTGCTGCTGTCTCTCTCTCTCTCTCTCTTTAGGTGTTTTGTGCTGCTGTCTCTCTCTCTCTCTCTCTCGGTATTTTCTGCTGCTGTCTCTCTCTCTCTCTCTCCCTCTCGGTATTTTGTGCTGCTGTCTCTCTCTCTCTCTTTCCCTCTCGGTATTTTGGGGTGCTGTCTCTCTCTCTCTAGGTGTTTTGTGCTGCTGTCTGTCTCTCTCGGTGTTTTGTGCTGCTGTCTCTCTCACTCTCACTCTTTCGGTGTTTTGTGCTGCTGTCTCTCTCTCTCTCTCGGTATTTTGTGCTGCTGTCTCTCTCTCTCTCTCTCCCTCTTGGTATTTTGTGCTGGTGTCTCTCTCTCTCTCTCTCTCTCGGTATTTTGTGCTGCTGTCTCTCTCTCTCTCTCTCTCGGTATTTTGTGCTGCTGTCTCTCTCTCTCTCTCTCGGTATTTTGTGCTGCTGTATCTCTCTCTCTCCCTCTCGGTATTTTGTGCTGCTGTCTCTCTCTCTCTCCCTCTCGGTATTTTGTGCTGCGGTCTCTCTCTCTCTCTCTCTCCCTCTCGAGTTTTTGTGCTGCTGTCTCTCTCTCTCTCGGTGTTTTGTGCTGCTGTCTCTCTCTCGGTATTTTGTGCTGCTGTCTCTCTCTCTCTCTCTCTCTCTCACTCTCGGTATTTTGTGCTGCTGTCTCTCTCTCTCTCTCTCTCCCTCTCGGTATTTTGTGCTGCTGTCTCTCTCTCTCTCGGTATTTTGTGCTGCTCTCTATCTCTCTCTCTCTCTCTCTCTCTCTCTCTCGGTATTTTGTGCTGCTGTCTCTCTCTCTCTCTCTCGGTATTTTGTGCTGCAGTCTCTCTCTCTCTCTCTCTCTCGGTATTTTGTGCTGCTGTCTCTCTCTCTCTCTCTCTCTCTCTCTCTCTCGGTGTTTTGTGCTGCTGTCTCTCTCTCTCTCTCTCTCTCGGTATTTTGTGCTGCTGTCGCTCTCTCTCTCTCTCTCCCTCTCGGTATTTTGTGCTGCTGTCACTCTCTCTCTCTCTCTTTAGGTGTTTTGTGCTGCTGTCTCTCTCTCCCTTTCTCGGTGTTTTGTGCTGCTGTCTCTCTCTCTCTCTCTCTCTCTCTCGGTGCTTTGTGCTGCTGTCCCTCTCTCTCTCTCTCGGTATTTTGTGCTGCTCTCTCTCTCTGTCTCTCTCTTTAGGTGTTTTGTGCTGCTGTCTCTCTCTCTCTCTCTCTCGGTGTTTTGTGCTGCTGTCTCTCTTTCTCTCTCTCTCTCTCGGTATTTTGTGCTGCTGTCTCTCTCTCTCTCTCTCTTTAGGTGTTTTGTGCTGCTGTCTCTCTCTCTCTCTCTCCGTGTTTTGTGCTGCTGTCTCTCTCTCTCTCTCTCGGTGTTTTGTGCTGCTGTCTCTCTCTCTCTCTCTCTCGGTGTTTTGTGCTGCTGTCTCTCTCTCTCTCTCTCTCTCTCTCTGGCTCTCGGTGTTTTGTGCTGCTGTCTCTCTCTCTCTCTCTCTCTCGGTGTTTTGTGCTGCTGTCTCTCTCTCTCTCTCTCGGTGTTTTGTGCTGCTGTCTCTCTCTCTCTCTCTCGGTGTTTTGTGCTGCTGTCTCTCTCTCTCTCTCTCGGTGTTTCGTGCTGCTGTCTCTCTCTCTCTCTCGGTGTTTTGTGCTGCTGTCTCTCTCTCTCTCTCTCTCTCTGTGTTTTGTGCTGCTGTCTCTCTCTCTCGCTCAAGGTGTTTTGTGCTGCTGTCTCTCTCTCTCTCTATCTTTCGGTGTTTTGTGCTGCTGTCTCTCTCTCGCTCTCTCTCGGTGTTTTGTGCTGTTGTCTCTCTCTCTCTCTCTCTCTCTCTCTCTCTCTCTCGGTGTTTTGTGCTGCTGTCTCTCTCTCTCTCTCTCTCTCTCTCGGTGTTTTGTGCTGCTGTCTCTCTCTCTCTCTCTCGGTGTTTTGTGCTGCTGTCTCTCTCTCTTTTTCTCGGTGTTTTGTGCTGCTGTCTCTCTCTCTCTCTCTCTCGGTGTTTTGTGCTGCTGTCTGTCTCTCTCTCTCTCTCTCGGTGTATTGTGCTGCTGCCTCTCTCTCTCTAGGTTTTTTGTGCTGCTGTCTCTCTCTCTCTCTCTCTCGGTGTTTTGTGCTGCTGTCTCTCTCTCTCTCAAGGTGTTTTGTGCTGCTGTCTCTCTCTCTCTCTAGCTTTCGGTGTTTTGTGCTGCTGTCTCTCTCTCTCTCTCAAGGTGTTTTGTGCTGCTGTCTCTCTCTCTCTCTAGCTTTCGGTGTTTTGTGCTGCTGTCTCTCTCTCTCTCTCTCTAGGTGTTTTGTGCTGCTGTCTCTCTCTCTCTCTCTCTCTCTCGGTATTTTGTGCTGCTGTCTCTCTCTCTCTCTCTCTCTTTGGGTGTTTTGTGCTGCTGTCTCTCTCTCTCTCTCTCTCGGTATTTTGTGCTGCTGTCTCTCTCTCTCTCTCTCCCTCTCGGTATTTTGTGCTGCTGTCTCTCTCTCTCTCTTTCCCTCTCGGTATTTTGGGGTGCTGTCTCTCTCTCTCTAGGTGTTTTGTGCTGCTGTCTCTCTCTCTCGGTGTTTCGTGCTGCGGTCTCTCTCACTCTCACTCTTTCGGTGTTTTGTGCTGCTGTCTCTCTCTCTCTCTCGGTATTTTGTGCTGCTGTCTCTCTCTCTCCCTCTTGGTATTTTGTGCTGGTGTCTCTCTCTCTCTCTCTCTCTCTCTCTCTCTCGGTATTTTGTGCTGCTGTCTCTCTCTCTCTCTCTCTCTCGGTGTTTTGTGCTGCTGTCTCTCTCTCTCTCTCTCGGTATTTGTGCTGCTGTCTCTCTCTCTCTCCCTCTCGGTGTTTTGTGCTGCTGTCTCTCTCTCTTTTTCTCGGTGTTTTGTGCTGCTGTCTCTCTCTCTCTCTCTCTCGGTGTTTTGTGCTGCTGTCTGTCTCTCTCTCTCTCTCTCGGTGTATTGTGCTGCTGCCTCTCTCTCTCTAGGTTTTTTGTGCTGCTGTCTCTCTCTCTCTCTCTCTCGGTGTTTTGTGCTGCTGTCTCTCTCTCTCATCTCTCTCTCTCGGTGTTTTGTGCTGCTGTCTCTCTCTCTCTCTCGGTGTTTTGTGCTGCTGTCTCTCTTTCTCTCTCTCTCAAGGTGTTTTGTGCTGCTGTCTCTCTCTCTCTCTAGCTTTCGGTGTTTTGTGCTGCTGTCTCTCTCTCTCTCTCTCTCGGTGTTTTGTGCTGCTGTCTCTCTCTCTCTCTCTCTCTCTCGGTATTTTGTGCTGCTGTCTCTCTCTCTCTCTCTCTTTGGTGTTTTGTACTGCTGTCTCTCTCTCTCTCTCTCTCGGTATTTTGTGCTGCTGTCTCTCTCTCTCTCTCTCCCTCTCGGTATTTTGTGCTGCTGTCTCTCTCTCTCTCTTTCCCTCTCGGTATTTTGGGGTGCTGTCTCTCTCTCTCTAGGTGTTTTGTGCTGCTGTCTCTCTCTCTCGGTGTTTTGTGCTGCTGTCTCTCTCACTCTCACTCTTTCGGTGTTTTGTGCTGCTGTCTCTCTCTCTCTCTCGGTATTTTGTGCTGCTGTCTCTCTCTCTCTCTCTCGGTATTTTGTGCTGCTGTCTCTCTCTCTCTCCCTCTCGGTATTTTGTGCTGCTGTCTCTCTCTCTCTCCCTCTCGGTTTTTTGTGCTGCGGTCTCTCTCTCTCTCTCTCTCCCTCTCGAGTTTTTGTGCTGCTGTCTATCTCTCTCTCGCGGTGTTTTGTGCTGCTGTCTCTCTCTCGGTATTTTGTGCTGCTGTCTCTCTCTCTCTCTCTCTCACTCTCGGTATTTTGTGCTGCTGTCTCTCTCTCTCTCTCTCCCTCTCGGTATTTTGTGCTGCTGTCTCTCTCTCTCTCGGTATTTTGTGCTGCTCTCTCTCTCTCTCTCTCTCTCTCTCTCTCTCTCTCTCTCTCTCGGTGTATTGTGCTGCTGCCTCTCTCTCTCTAGGTTTTTTGTGCTGCTGTCTCTCTCTCTCTCTCTCTCGGTGTTTTGTGCTGCTGTCTCTCTCTCTCATCTCTCTCTCTCGGTGTTTTGTGCTGCTGTCTCTCTCTCTCTCTCGGTGTTTTGTGCTGCTGTCTCTCTCTCTCTCTCAAGGTGTTTTGTGCTGCTGTCTCTCTCTCTCTCTAGCTTTCGGTGTTTGTGCTGCTGTCTCTCTCTCTCTCTCTCTCGGTGTTTTGAGCTGCTGTCTCTCTCTCTCTCTCTCTCTCTCGGTATTTTGTGCTGCTGTCTCTCTCTCTCTCTCTCTTTGGGTGTTTTGTGCTGCTGTCTCTCTCTCTCTCTCTCTCGGTATTTTGTGCTGCTGTCTCTCTCTCTCTCTCTCCCTCTCGGTATTTTGTGCTGCTGTCTCTCTCTCTCTCTTTCCCTCTCGGTATTTTGGGGTGCTGTCTCTCTCTCTCTAGGTGTTTTGTGCTGCTGTCTCTCTCTCTCGGTGTTTTGTGCTGCTGTCTCTCTCACTCTCACTCTTTCGGTGTTTTGTGCTGCTGTCTCTCTCTCTCTCTCGGTATTTTGTGCTGCTGTCTCTCTCTCTCTCTCTCCCTCTTGGTATTTTGTGCTGCTGTCTCTCTCTCTCTCTCTCTCTCGGTATTTTGTGCTGCTGTCTCTCTCTCTCTCTCTCTCGGTATTTTGTGCTGCTGTCTCTCTCTCTCTCTCTCGGTATTTTGTGCTGCTGTCTCTCTCTCTCTCCCTCTCGGTATTTTGTGCTGCTGTCTCTCTCTCTCTCCCTCTCGGTTTTTTGTGCTGCGGTCTCTCTCTCTCTCTCTCTCCCTCTCGAGTTTTTGTGCTGCTGTCTATCTCTCTCTCGCGGTGTTTTGTGCTGCTGTCTCTCTCTCGGTATTTTGTGCTGCTGTCTCTCTCTCTCTCTCTCTCTCACTCTCGGTATTTTGTGCTGCTGTCTCTCTCTCTCTCTCTCCCTCTCGGTATTTTGTGCTGCTGTCTCTCTCTCTCTCGGTATTTTGTGCTGCTCTCTCTCTCTCTCTCTCTCTCTCTCTCTCTCTCTCTCTCGGTATTTTGTGCTGCTGTCTCTCTCTCTCTCTCTCGGTATTTTGTGCTGCAGTCTCTCTCTCTCTCTCTCTCTCGGTATTTTGTGCTGCTGTCTCTCTCTCTCTCTCTCTCTCACTCTCTCTCGGTGTTTTGTGCTGCTGTCTCTCTCTCTCTCTCTCTCTCTCTCTCTCGGTATTTTGTGCTGCTGTCGCTCTCTCTCTCTCTCTCCCTCTCGGTATTTTGTGCTGCTGTCACTCTCTCTCTCTCTCTTTAGGTGTTTTGTGCTGCTGTCGCTCTCTCTCTCTCTCTCCCTCTCGGTATTTTGTGCTGCTGTCACTCTCTCTCTCACTCTCTCGGTGTTTTGTGCTGCTGTCTCTCTCTCCCTTTCTCGGTGTTTTGTGCTGCTGTCTCTCTCTCTCTCTCTCTCTCTCTCGGTGCTTTGTGCTGCTGTCCCTCTCTCTCTCTCTCGGTATTTTGTGCTGCTCTCTCTCTCTGTCTCTCTCTTTAGGTGTTTTGTGCTGCTGTCTCTCTCTCTCTCTCTCGGTGTTTTGTGCTGCTGTCTCTCTTTCTCTCTCTCTCTCTCGGTATTTTGTGCTGCTGTCTCTCTCTCTCTCTCTCTTTAGGTGTTTTGTGCTGCTGTCTCTCTCTCTCTCTCTCGGTGTTTTGTGCTGCTGTCTCTCTCTCTCTCTCTCTCTCTCGGTATTTTGTGCTGCTGTCTCTCTCTCTCTCTCTCTCTCTCTCGGTATTTTGTGCTGCTGTCTCTCTCTCTCTCTCTTTCGGTGTTTTGTGCTGCTGTCTCTCTCTCTCTCTCTCTCTCGGTGTTTTGTGCTGCTGTCTCTCTCTCTCTCTCTCTCTCGGTATTTTGTGCTGCTGTCTCTATCTCTCTCTCGGTATTTTGTGCTGCTGTCTCTCTCTCTCTCTCTCTCTTTCGGTGTTTTGTGCTGCTGTCTCTCTCTCTCTCTCTCTCGGTGTTTTGTGCTGCTGTCTCTCTCTCTCTCTCTCTCTCTCTCTCTCTCTCTCGGTATTTTGTGCTGCTGTCTCTCTCTCTCTCTCTCTTTAGGTGTTTTGTGCTGCTGTCTCTCTCTCTCTCTCTCTCTCTCTCGGTATGTTGTGCTGCTGTCTCTCTCTCTATCTCTCGGTCTTTTGTGCTGCTGTCTCTCTCTCTCTCTCTCGGTATTTTGTGCTGCTGTCTCTCTCTCTCTCTCACTCTCTCGGTATTTTGTGCTGCTGTCTCTCTCTCTCTCTCTCTTTAGGTGTTTTGTGCTGCTGTCTCTCTCTCTCTCTCTCGGTGTTTTGTGCTGCTGTCTCTCTCTCTCTCTCTCTCTCTCGGTATTTTGTGCTGCTGTCTCTCTCTCTCTCTCGGTATTTTGTGCTGCTGTCTCTCTCTCTCTCTCTCTTTAGGTGTTTTGTGCTGCTGTCTCTCTCTCTCTCACTCTCCCGGTATTTTGTGCTGCTGTCTCTCTCTCTCTCTCTCGGTATTTTGTGCTGCTGTCTCTCTCTCTCTCTCTCTCCCTTTCGGTATTTTGTGCTGCTGTCTCTCTCTCTCTCTCTCTCTCTCGGTATTTTGTGCTGCTGTCTCTCTCTCTCTCTCTCTCTCTCGGTGTTTTGTGCTGCTGTCTCTCTCTCTCTCACTCTCCCGGTATTTTGTGCTGCTGTCTCTCTCTCTCTCTCTCTCGGTATTTTGTGCTGCTGTCTCTCTCTCTCTCTCTCTCCCTTTCGGTATTTTGTGCTGCTGTCTCTCTCTCTCTCTCTCTCTCGGTATTTTGTGCTGCTGTCTCTCTCTCTCTCTCCCTCTCGGTATTTTGGGCTGCTGTCTCTCTCTCTCTCTCTCTCTCTCTCTCGGTATTTTGTGCTGCTGTCTTTCTCTCTCTCTCTCTCGGTATTTTGTGCTGCTGTCTCTCTCTCTCTCTCTCTTTAGGTGTTTTGTGCTGCTGTCTCTCTCTCTCTCTCTCTCTCACTCTCTTGGTGTTTTGTGCTGCTGTCTCTCTCTCTCTCGGTATTTTGGGCTGCTGTCTCTCTCTCTCTCTCTCTCTCTCGGTATTTTGTGCTGCTGTCTCTCTCTCTCTCTCCCTCTCGGTATTTTGGGCTGCTGTCTCTCTCTCTCTCTCTCTCTCGGTATTTTGTGCTGCTGTCTTTCTCTCTCTCTCTCTTGGTATTTTGTGCTGCTGTCTCTCTCTCTCTCTCTCTTTAGGTGTTTTGTGCTGCTGTCTCTCTCTCTCTCTCTCTCTCACTCTCTCGGTGTTTTGTGCTGCTGTCTCTCTCTCTCTCTCTCTTTCGGTGTTTTGTGCTGCTGTCTCTCTCTCTCTCACTCTTTCGGTGTTTTGTGCTGCTGTCTCTCTCTCTTTCTCGGTGTTTTGTGCTGCTGTCTCTCTCTCTCTCTCACTCTTTCGGTGTTTTGTGCTGCTGTCTCTCTCTCTCTCTAGGTGTTTTGTGCTGCTGTCTCTCTCTCTCTCTATCTTTCGGTTTTTTGTGCTGCTGTCTCTCTCTCTCTCTCTCTCGGTGTTTTGTGCTGCTGTCTCTCTCTCTCTCTCTCTCTCGGTGTTTTGTGCTGCTGTCTCTCTCTCTCTCTCTCTCTCTCTCTCGGTGTTTTGTGCTGCTGTCTCTCTCTCTCGGTGTTTTGTGCTGCTGTCTCTCTCTCTCTCGGTGTTTTGTGCTGCTGTCTCTCTCTCTCGGTGTTTTGTGCTGCTGTCTCTCTCTCTCTCGGTGTTTTGTGCTGCTGTCTCTCTCTCTCTCTATCTTTCGGTGTTTTGTGCTGCTGTCTCTCTCTCTCTCTCTCTCGGTGCTTTGTGCTGCTGTCTCTCTCTCTCTCTCTCTCTCTCTCTCGGTGTTTTGTGCTGCTGTCTCTCTCTCTCTCTCTCTCTCTCTCTCGGTGTTTTGTGCTGCTGTCTCTCTCTCTCTCTCTCGGTGTTTTGTGCTGCTGTCTCTCTCGGTGTTTTGTGCTGCTGTCTCTCTCTCTCTCTCTCTCTCGGTGTTTTGTGCTGCTGTCTCTCTCTCTCTCTCTCTTTCGGTGTTTTGTGCTGCTGTCTCTCTCTCTCTAGGTGTTTTGTGCTGCTGTCTCTCTCTCTCTCTCTCTCTCTCGGTGTTTTGTGCTGCTGTCTGTCTCTCTCTCTCTCTCGGTGTTTTGTGCTGCTGTCTCTCTCTCTCTCTCTCTCTCTCTCTCGGTGTTTTGTGCTGCTGTCTCTCTCTCTCTCTCTCTCTCGGTATTTTGTGCTGCTGTCTCTCTCTCTCTCTCTCTCTCTCTCTTGGTATTTTGTGCTGGTGTCTCTCTCTCTCTCTCTCTCTCGGTATTTTGAGCTGCTGTCTCTCTCTCTCTCTCTCGGTATTTTGTGCTGCTGTCTCTCTCTCTCTCTCTCTCTCGGTATTTTGTGCTGCTGTCTCTCTCTCTCTCCCTCTCGGTATTTTGTGCTGCTGTCTCTCTCTCTCTCCCTCTCGAGTTTTTGTGCTGCTGTCTCTCTCTCTCTCGGTGTTTTGTGCTGCTGTCTCTCTCTCGGTATTTTGTGCTGCTGTCTCTCTCTCTCTCTCTCTCTCACTCTCGGTATTTTGTGCTGCTGTCTCTCTCTCTCTCTCTCCCTCTCGGTATTTTGTGCTGCTGTCTCTCTCTCTCTCGGTATTTTGTGCTGCTCTCTCTCTCTCTCTCTCTCTCTCTCTCGGTATTTTGTGCTGCAGTCTCTCTCTCTCTCTCTCGGTATTTTATGCTGCAGTCTCTCTCTCTCTCTCTCTCGGTATTTTGTGCTGCTGTCTCTCTCTCTCCATCTCTCTCTCTCTCTCTCTCTCTCTCACTCTCTCGGTGTTTTGTGCTGCTGTCTCTCTCTCTCTCTCTCTCTCTCTCTCTCTCTCTCTCGGTATTTTGTGCTGCTGTCTCCCTCTCTCTCACTCTTTCGGTGTTTTGTGCTGCTGTCTCTCTCTCTCTCTCCGTGTTTTGTGCTGCTGTCTCTCTCTCTATCTTTCCGTGTTTTGTGCTGCTGTCTCTCTCTCTCTCGGTGTTTTGTGCTGCTGTCTCTCTCTCTCTCTCTCTCGTCGGTGTTTTGTGCTGCTGTCTCTCTCTCTCTCTCTCTCTCTCGGTGTTTTGTGCTGCTGTCTCTCTCTCTCTCTCTCTCTCTCGGTGTTTTGTGCTGCTGTCTCTCTCTCTATCTTTCGGTGTTTTGTGCTGCTGTCTCTCTCTCTCTCTCTCTCTCTCGGTGTTTTGTGCTGCTGTCTCTCTCTCTCTCTCTCTCTCTCTGGCTCTCGGTGTTTTGTGCTGCTGTCTCTCTCTCTCTCTCTCTCGGTGTTTTGTGCTGCTGTCTCTCTCTCTCTCTCTCTCGGTGTTTTGTGCTGCTGTCTCTCTCTCTCTCTCTCGGTGTTTTGTGCTGCTGTCTCTCTCTCTCTCTGTGTTTTGTGCTGCTGTCTCTCTCTCTCTCTCTCGGTGTTTTGTGCTGCTGTCTTTCTCTCTCTCTCTCTTGGTGTTTTGTGCTGCTGTCTCTCTCTCTCTCTCAAGGTGTTTTGTGCTGCTGTCTCTCTCTCTCTCTATCTTTCGGTGTTTTGTGCTGCTGTCTCTCTCTCGCTCTCTCTCGGTGTTTTGTGCTGCTGTCTCCCTCTCTCTCTCTCTCTCTCTCGGTGTTTTGTGCTGCTGTCTCTCTCTCTCTCTCTCTCTCGGTGTTTTGTGCTGCTGTCTCTCTCTCTCTCTCTCGGTGTTTTGTGCTGCTGTCTCTCTCTCTTTTTCTCGGTGTTTTGTGCTGCTGTCTCTCTCTCTCTCTCTCTCGGTGTTTTGTGCTGCTGTCTGTCTCTCTCTCTATCTCTCCGTGTATTGTGCTGCTGCCTCTCTCTCTCTAGGTGTTTTGTGCTGCTGTCTCTCTTTCTCTCTCTCTCTCTCGCTGTTTTGTGCTGCTGTCTCTCTCTCTCTCTCTCTCTCGGTGTTTTGTGCTGCTGTCTCTCTCTCTCTCTCGGTGTTTTGTGCTGCTGTCTCTCTCTCTCTCTCAAGGTGTTTTGTGCTGCTGTCTCTCTCTCTCTCTAGCTTTCGGTGTTTTGTGCTGCTGTCTCTCTCTCTCTCTCTCTCGGTGTTTTGTGCTGCTGTCTCTCTCTCTCTCTCTCTCTCTCTCGGTATTTTGTGCTGCTGTCTCTCTCTCTCTCTCTCTTTAGGTGTTTTGTGCTGCTGTCTCTCTCTCTCTCTCTCTCGGTACTTTGTGCTGCTGTCTCTCTCTCTCTCTCTCCCTCTCGGTATTTTGTGCTGCTGTCTCTCTCTCTCTCTCTCCCTCTCGGTATTTTGGGGTGCTGTCTCTCTCTCTCTAGGTGTTTTGTGCTGCTGTCTCTCCCTCTCGGTGTTTTGTGCTGCTGTCTCTCTCACTCTCACTCTTTCGGTGTTTTGTGCTGCTGTCTCTCTCTCTCTCTCTCGGTATTTTGTGCTGCTGTCTCTCTCTCTCTCTCTCTCTCTCTCTTGGTATTTTGTGCTGGTGTCTCTCTCTCTCTCTCTCTCTCTCGGTATTTTGTGCTGCTGTCTCTCTCTCTCTCTCTCTCGGTATTTTGTGCTGCTGTCTCTCTCTCCCTCCCTCTCGGTATTTTGTGCAGCTGTCTCTCTCTCTCTCCCTCTCGGTATTTTGTGCTGCGGTCTCTCTCTCTCTCTCTCTCCCTCTCGAGTTTTTTTGCTGCTGTCTCTCTCTCTCTCGTTGTTTTGTGCTGCTGTCTCTCTCTCGGTATTTTGTGCTGCTGTCTCTCTCTCTCTCTCTCTCTCTCTCACTCTCGGTATTTTGTGCTGCTGTCTCTCTCTCTCTCTCTCCCTCTCGGTATTTTGTGCTGCTGTCTCTCTCTCTCTCGGTATTTTGTGCTGCTCTCTCTCTCTCTCTCTCTCTCTCTCTCTCTCTCGGTATTTTGTGCTGCTGTCTCTCTCTCTCTCTCTCGGTATTTTGTGCTGCAGTCTCTCTCTCTCTCTCTCTCGGTATTTTGTGCTGCTGTCTCTCTCTCTCTCTCTCTCTCTCTCTCTCTCTCGGTATTTTGTGCTGCTGTCTCTCTCTCTCTCTCTCGGTATTTTGTGCTGCAGTCTCTCTCTCTCTCTCTCGGTATTTTGTGCTGCAGTCTCTCTCTCGGTATTTTGTGCTGCAGTCTCTCTCTCTCTCTCTCGGTATTTTGTGCTGCTCTCTCTCTCTCTCTCTCTCTCTCTCTCTCTCGGTATTTTGTGCTGCTGTCTCTCTCTCCCTCTCTCGGTATTTTGTGCTGCAGTCTCTCTCTCTCTCTCTCTCGGTATTTTGTGCTGCAGTCTCTCTCTCTCTCTCTCTCGGTATTTTGTGCTGCAGTCTCTCTCTCTCTCTCTCTCGGTATTTTGTGCTGCTGTCACTCTCTCTCTCTCTCTTTAGGTGTTTTGTGCTGCTGTCTCTCTCTCCCTTTCTCGGTGTTTTGTGCTGCTGTCTCTCTCTCTCTCTCTCTCTCTCTCGGTGCTTTGTGCTGCTGTCCCTCTCTCTCTCTCTCGGTATTTTGTGCTGCTCTCTCTCTCTGTCTCTCTCTTTAGGTGTTTTGTGCTGCTGTCTCTCTCTCTCTCTCTCGGTGTTTTGTGCTGCTGTCTCTCTTTCTCTCTCTCTCTCTCGGTATTTTGTGCTGCTGTCTCTCTCTCTCTCTCTCTCTTTAGGTGTTTTGTGCTGCTGTCTCTCTCTCTCTCTCTCGGTGTTTTGTGCTGCTGTCTCTCTCTCTCTCTCTCTCTCTCGGTATTTTGTGCTGCTGTCTCTCTCTCTCTCTCTTTCGGTGTTTTGTGCTGCTGTCTCTCTCTCTCTCTCTCTCTCTCTCTCGGTATTTTGTGCTGCTGTCTCTCTCTCTCTCTCTCTTTAGGTGTTTTGTGCTGCTGTCTCTCTCTCTCTCTCTCTCTCTCGCTCTCGGTGTTTTGTGCTGCTGTCTCTCTCTCTCTCTCTCTCGGTATTTTGTGCTGCTGTCTCTCTCTCTCTCTCGGTATTTTGTGCTGCTGTCTCTCTCTCTCTTTCGGTGTTTTGTGCTGCTGTCTCTCTCTCTCTCTCTCTCGGTGTTTTGTGCTGCTGTCTCTCTCTCTCTCTCTCTCTCTCTCTCTCGGTATTTTGTGCTGCTGTCTCTCTCTCTCTCTTTTGGTGTTTTGTGCTGCTGTCTCGCTCTCTCTCTCTCTCTCTCTCTCGGTATGTTGTGCTGCTGTCTCTCTCTCTATCTCTCGGTCTTTTGTGCTGCTGTCTCTCTCTCTCTCTCTCGGTATTTTGTGCTGCTGTCTCTCTCTCTCTCTCACTCTCTCGGTATTTTGTGCTGCTGTCTCTCTCTCTCTCTCTCTTTAGGTGTTTTGTGCTGCTGTCTCTCTCTCTCTCTCTCGGTGTTTTGTGCTGCTGTCTCTCTCTCTCTCTCTCTCTCTCTCGGTATTTTGTGCTGCTGTCTCTCTCTCTCTCTCTCGGTATTTTGTGCTGCTGTCTCTCTCTCTCTCTCTCCCCTTTCGGTATTTTGTGCTGCTGTCTCTCTCTCTCTCTCTCTCTCTCGGTATTTTGTGCTGCTGTCTCTCTCTCTCTCTCCCTCTCGGTATTTTGGGCTGCTGTCTCTCTCTCTCTCTCTCTCTCTCTCTCTCTCTCGGTATTTTGTGCTGCTGTCTTTCTCTCTCTCTCTCTCGGTATTTTGTGCTGCTGTCACTCTCTCTCTCTCTCTCTCTCTCTCGGTATTTTGTGCTGCTGTCTTTCTCTCTCTCTCTCTCTCTTTAGGTGTTTTGTGCTGCTGTCTCTCTCTCTCTCTCTCTCTCACTCTCTTGGTGTTTTGTGCTGCTGTCTCTCTCTCTCTCGGTATTTTGGGCTGCTGTCACTCTCTCTCTCTCTCTCTCTCTCTCGGTATTTTGTGCTGCTGTCTTTCTCTCTCTCTCTCTCGGTATTTTGTGCTGCTGTCTCTCTCTCTCTCTCTCTTTAGGTGTTTTGTGCTGCTGTCTCTCTCTCTCTCTCTCTCTCACTCTCTCGGTGTTTTGTGCTGCTGTCTCTCTCTCTCTTTCGGTGTTTTGTGCTGCTGTCTCTCTCTCTCTCACTCTTTCGGTGTTTTGTGCTGCTGTCTCTCTCTCTCTCTCTCTCGGTATTTTGTGCTGCTGTCTCTCTCTCTCTCTCTCGGTATTTTGTGCTGCTGTCTCTCTCTCTCTCTCTCGGTATTTTGTGCTGCTGTCTCTCTCTCTCTCTCTCGGTATTTTGTGCTGCTGTCTCTCTCTCTCTCCCTCTCGGTATTTTGTGCTGCTGTCTCTCTCTCTCTCCCTCTCGGTATTTTGTGCTTCGGTCTCTCTCTCTCTCTCTCTCCCTCTCGAGTTTTTGTGCTGCTGTCTCTCTCTCTCTCTCGGGTGTTTTGTGCTGCTGTCTCTCTCTCGGTATTTTGTGCTGCTGTCTCTCTCTCTCTCTCTCTCTCTCTCTCACTCTCGGTATTTTGTGCTGCTGTCTCTCTCTCTCTCTCTCCCTCTCGGTATTTTGTGCTGCTGTCTCTCTCTCTCTCGGTATTTTGTGCTGCTCTCTCTCTCTCTCTCTCTCTCGGTATTTTGTGCTGCAGTCTCTCTCTCTCTCTCTCGTATTTTGTGCTGCAGTCTCTCTCTCTCTCTCTCTCTCTCGGTATTTTGTGCTGCTGTCTCTCTCTCTCCTTCTCTCTCTCTCTCTCTCTCTCTCTCACTCTCTCGGTGTTTTGTGCTGCTGTCTCTCTCTCTCTCTCTCTCTCTCGGTATTTTGTGCTGCTGTCTCCCTCTCTCTCACTCTTTCGGTGTTTTGTGCTGCTGTCTCTCTCTCTCTCTCCGTGTTTTGTGCTGCTGTCTCTCTCTCTATCTTTCCGTGTTTTGCGCTGCTGTCTCTCTCTCGGTGTTTTGTGCTGCTGTCTCTCTCTCTCTCTCTCGTCGGTGTTTTGTGCTGCTGTCTCTCTCTCTCTCTCTCTCTCGGTGTTTTGTGCTGCTCTCTCTCTCTCTCTCTCTCTCTCTCTCGGTGTTTTGTGCTGCTGTCTCTCTCTCTATCTTTCGGTGTTTTGTGCTGCTGTCTCTCTCTCTCTCTCTCTCTCTCGGTGTTTTGTGCTGCTGTCTCTCTCTCTCTCTCTCTCTCTCTGGCTCTCGGTGTTTTGTGCTGCTGTCTCTCTCTCTCTCTCGGTGTTTTGTGCTGCTGTCTCTCTCCCTCTCTCTCTCGGTGTTTTGTGCTGCTGTCTCTCTCACTCTCTCTCGGTGTTTTGTGCTGCTGTCTCTCTCTCTCTCTGTGTTTTGTGCTGCTGTCTCTCTCTCTCTCTCGGTGTTTTGTGCTGCTGTCTCTCTCTCTCTCTCTCTCTCGGTGTTTTGTGCTGCTGTCTCTCTCTCTCTCTCAAGGTGTTTTGTGCTGCTGTCTCTCTCTCTCTCTATCTTTCGGTGTTTTGTGCTGCTGTCTCTCTCTCGCTCTCTCTCGGTGTTTTGTGCTGCTGTCTCTCTCTCTCTCTCTCTCTCTCTCTCTCTCTCGGTGTTTTGTGCTGCTGTCTCTCTCTCTCTCTCTCTCGGTGTTTTGTGCTGCTGTCTCTCTCTCTCTCGGTGTTTTGTGCTGCTGTCTCTCTCTCTTTTTCTCCGTGTTTTGTGCTGCTGTCTCTCTCTCTCTCTCTCTCGGTGTTTTGTGCTGCTGTCTGTCTCTCTCTCTATCTCTCGGTGTATTGTGCTGCTGCCTCTCTCTCTGTCGGTGTTTTGTGCTGCTGTCTCTCTTTCTCTCTCTCTCTGTCGGTGTTTTGTGCTGCTGTCTCTCTCTCTCAGTGTTTTGTGCTGCTGTCTCTCTCTCTCTCTCGGTGTTTTGTGCTGCTGTCTCTCTCTCTCTCTCAAGGTGTTTTGTTCTGCTGTCTCTCTCTCTCTCTAGCTTTCGGTGTTTTGTGCTGCTGTCTCTCTCTCTCTCTCTCTCGGTGTTTTGTGCTGCTGTCTCTCTCTCTCTCTCTTTAGGTGTTTTGTTCTGCTGTCTCTCTCTCTCTCTCTCTCGGTATTTTGTGCTGCTGTCTCTCTCTCTCTCTCTCCCTCTCGGTATTTTGTGCTGCTGTCTCTCTCTCTCTCTCTCCCTCTCGGTATTTTGGGGTGCTGTCTCTCTCTCTCTAGGTGTTTTGTGCTGCCCTCTCTCTCTCTCGGTGTTTTGTGCTGCTGTCTCTCTCACTCTCACTCTTTCGGTGTTTTGTGCTGCTGTCTCTCTCTCCCTTTCTCAGTGTTTTGTGCTGCTGTCTCTCTCTCTCTCTCTCTCTCTCTCGGTGCTTTGTGCTGCTGTCCCTCTCTCTCTCTCTCGGTATTTTGTGCTGCTCTCTCTCTCTGTCTCTCTCTTTAGGTGTTTTGTGCTGCTGTCACTCTCTCTCTCTCTCGGTGTTTTGTGCTGCTGTCTCTCTTTCTCTCTCTCTCTCTCTCGGTATTTTGTGCTGCTGTCTCTCTCTCTCTCTCTCTTTAGGTGTTTTGTGCTGCTGTCTCTCTCTCTCTCTCTCGGTGTTTTGTGCTGCTGTCTCTCTCTCTCTCTCTCTCTCTCGGTATTTTGTGCTGCTGTCTCTCTCTCTCTCTCTCTCTCGGTATTTTGTGCTGCTGTCTCTCTCTCTCTTTCGGTGTTTTGTGCTGCTGTCTCTCTCTCTCTCTCTCTCTCTCTCTCTCGGTATTTTGTGCTGCTGTCTCTCTCTCTCTCTCTCTTTAGGTGTTTTGTGCTGCTGTCTCTCTCTCTCTCTCTCTCTCTCGGTGTTTTGTGCTGCTGTCTCTCTCTCTCTCTCTCTCTCGGTATTTTGTGCTGCTGTCTCTCTCTCTCTCTCGGTATTTTGTGCTGCTGTCTCTCTCTCTCTCTCGGTATTTTGTGCTGCTGTCTCTCTCTCTCTCTCGGTATTTTGTGCTGCTGTCTCTCTCTCTCTCTCTCTCGGTATTTTGTGCTGCTGTCTCTCTCTCTCTCTCTCTCTCTCTTTCGGTGTTTTGTGCTGCTGTCTCTCTCTCTCTCTCTCTCGGTGTTTTGTGCTGCTGTCTCTCTCTCTCTCTCTCTCTCGGTATTTTGTGCTGCTGTCTCTCTCTCTCTCTCTCTTTAGGTGTTTTGTGCTGCTGTCACTCTCTCTCTCTCTCTCTCTCTCTCTCGGTATGTTGTGCTGCTGTCTCTCTCTCTATCTCTCGGTCTTTTGTGCTGCTGTCTCTCTCTCTCTCTCTCGGTATTTTGTGCTGCTGTCTCTCTGTCACTCTCTCGGTATTTTGTGCTGCTGTCTCTCTCTCTCTCTCTCTTTAGGTGTTTTGTGCTGCTGTCTCTCTCTCTCTCTCTCGGTGTTTTGTGCTGCTGTCTCTCTCTCTCTCTCTCTCTCTCTCGGTATTTTGTGCTGCTGTCTCTCTCTCTCTCTCTCGGTATTTTGTGCTGCTGTCTCTCTCTCTCTCTCTCTTTAGGTGTTTTGTGCTGCTGTCTCTCTCTCTCTCTCTCTCTCTCGGTGTTTTGTGCTGCTGTCTCTCTCTCTCTCACTCTCTCGGTATTTTGTGCTGCTGTCTCTCTCTCTCTCTCTCTCGGTATTTTGTGCTGCTGTCTCTCTCTCTCTCTCTCCCCTTTCGGTATTTTGTGCTGCTGTCTCTCTCTCTCTCTCTCTCTCTCGGTATTTTGTGCTGCTGTCTCTCTCTCTCTCTCCCTCTCGGTATTTTGGGCTGCTGTCTCTCTCTCTCTCTCTCTCTCTCTCTCTCGGTATTTTGTGCTGCTGTCTTTCTCTCTCTCTCTCTCGGTATTTTGTGCTGCTGTCTCTCTCTCTCTCTCTCTTTAGGTGTTTTGTGCTGCTGTCTCTCTCTCTCTCTCTCTCTCACTCTCTTGGTGTTTTGTGCTGCTGTCTCTCTCTCTCTCGGTATTTTGGGCTGCTGTCTCTCTCTCTCTCTCTCTCGGTATTTTGTGCTGCTGTCTTTCTCTCTCTCTCTCTCGGTATTTTGTGCTGCTGTCTCTCTCTCTCTCTCTCTTTAGGTGTTTTGTGCTGCTGTCTCTCTCTCTCTCTCTCTCTCACTCTCTCGGTGTTTTGTGCTGCTGTCTCTCTCTCTCTCTCTCTCTTTCGGTGTTTTGTGCTGCTGTCTCTCTCTCTCTCTCGGTGTTTTGTGCTGCTGTCTCTCTCTCTCTCACTCTTTCGGTGTTTTGTGCTGCTGTCTCTCTCTGTCTCTAGGTGTTTTGTGCTGCTGTCTCTCTCTCTCTCTATCTTTCGGTGTTTTGTGCTGCTGTCTCTCCCTCTCTCTCTCTCGGTGTTTTGTGCTGCTGTCTCTCTCTCTCTCTCTCTCTCTCGGTGTTTTGTGCTGCTGTCTCTCTCTCTCTCTCTCTCTCTCTCGGTTTTTTGTGCTGCTGTCTCTCTCTCTCGGTGTTTTGTGCTGCTGTCTCTCTCTCTCTCGGTGTTTTGTGCTGCTGTCTCTCTCTCTCGGTGTTTTGTGCTGCTGTCTCTCTCTCTCTCGGTGTTTTGTGCTGCTGTCTCTCTCTCTCTCGGTGTTTTGTGCTGCTGTCTCTCTCCCTCTCTATCTTTCGGTGTTTTGTGCTGCTGTCTCTCTCTCTCTCTCTCTCTCTCTCTCGGTGTTTTGTGCTGCTGTCTCTCTCTCTCTCTCTCTCTCTCTCTCGGTGTTTTGTGCTGCTGTCTCTCTCTCTCTCTCTCTCTCTCGGTGTTTTGTGCTGCTGTCTCTCTCTCTCTCTCTTGGTGTTTTGTGCTGCTGTCTCTCTCTCTCTCTCTCTCGGTGTTTTGTGCTGCTGTCTCTCTCTCTCTCTCTCTCTCTCTCGGTGTTTTGTGCTGCTGTTTCTCTCTCTCTCTTTCGGTGTTTTGTGCTGCTGTCTCTCTCTCTCTAGGTGTTTTGTGCTGCTGTCTCTCTCTCTCTCTCTCGGTGTTTTGTGCTGCTGTCTCTCTCTCTCTCTCTCTCGGTGTTTTGTGCTGCTGTCTCTCTCTCTCTCTCTCTCTCTCTCTCTCTCTCTCGGTGTTTTGTGCTGCTATCTCTCTCTCTCTCTCTCTCTCGGTATTTTGTGCTGCTGTCTCTCTCTCTCTCTCTCTCTCTCTCTCTCTTGGTATTTTGTGCTGGTGTCTCTCTCTCTCTCTCTCTCTCTCTCGGTATTTTGTGCTGCTGTCTCTCTCTCTCTCTCTCGGTATTTTGTGCTGCTGTCTCTCTCTCTCTCTCTCGGTATTTTGTGCTGCTGTCTCTCTCTCTCTCCCTCTCGGTATTTTGTGCTGCTGTCTCTCTCTCTCTCCCTCTCGGTATTTTGTGCTGCGGTCTCTCTCTCTCTCTCTCTCCCTCTCGAGTTTTTGTGCTGCTGTCTCTCTCTCTCTCGGTGTTTTGTGCTGCTGTCTCTCTCTCGGTATTTTGTGCTGCTGTCTCTCTCTCTCTCTCTCTCTCACTCTCGGTATTTTGTGCTGCTGTCTCTCTCTCTCTCTCTCCCTCCCGGTATTTTGTGCTGCTGTCTCTCTCTCTCTCGGTATTTTGTGCTGCTCTCTCTCTCTCTCTCTCTCTCTCTCGGTATTTTGTGCTGCTGTCTCTCTCTCTCTCTCTCGGTATTTTGTGCTGCAGTCTCTCTCTCTCTCTCTCTCGGTATTTTGGGCTGCTGTCTCTCTCTCTCTCTCTCTCTCTCGGTATTTTGTGCTGCTGTCTTTCTCTCTCTCTCTCTCGGTATTTTGTGCTGCTGTCTCTCTCTCTCTCTCTCTATAGGTGTTTTGTGCTGCTGTCTCTCTCTCTCTCTCTCTCTCACTCTCTCGGTGTTTTGTGCTGCTGTCTCTCTCTCTCTCTCTCTCTTTCGGTGTTTTGTGCTGCTGTCTCTCTCTCTCTCACTCTTTCGGTGTTTTGTGCTGCTGTCTCTCTCTCTCTCTCGGTGTTTTGTGCTGCTGTCTCTCTCTCTCTCACTCTTTCGGTGTTTTGTGCTGCTGTCTCTCTCTGTCTCTAGGTGTTTTGTGCTGCTGTCTCTCTCTCTCTCTATCTTTCGGTGTTTTGTGCTGCTGTCTCTCTCTCTCTCTCTCTCTCGGTGTTTTGTGCTGCTGTCTCTCTCTCTCTCTCTCTCTCTCTCGGTGTTTTGTGCTGCTGTCTCTCTCTCTCTCTCTCTCTCTCGGTGTCTTGTGCTGCTGTCTCTCTCTCTCGGTGTTTTGTGCTGCTGTCTCTCTCTCTCTCGGTGTTTTGTGCTGCTGTCTCTCTCTCTCGGTGTTTTGTGCTGCTGTCTCTCTCTCTCTCGGTGTTTTGTGCTGCTGTCTCCCTCTCTCTCTATCTTTCGGTGTTTTGTGCTGCTGTCTCTCTCTCTCTCTCTCTCTCGGTGTTTTGTGCTGCTGTCTCTCTCTCTCTCTCTCTCTCTCTCGGTGTTTTGTGCTGCTGTCTCTCTCTCTCTCTTTCTCTCTCGGTGTTTTGTGCTGCTGTCTCTCTCTCTCTCTTTCGGTGTTTTGTGCTGCTGTCTCTCTCTCTCTCTCTCTCGGTGTTTTGTGCTGCTGTCTCTCTCTCTCTCTCTCTCTCTCTCTCGGTGTTTTGTGCTGCTGTCTCTCTCTCTCTCTTTCGGTGTTTTGTGCTGCTGTCTCTCTCTCTCCAGGTGTTTTGTGCTGCTGTCTCTCTCTCTCTCTCTCTCTCTCGGTGTTTTGTGCTGCTGTCTCTCTCTCTCTCTCTCTCGGTGTTTTGTGCTGCTGTCTCTCTCTCTCTCTCTCTCTCTCTCTCTCTCTCTCTCTCTCGGTGTTTTGTGCTGCTATCTCTCTCTCTCTCTCTCTCTCGGTATTTTGTGCTGCTGTCTCTCTCTCTCTCTCTCTCTCTTGGTATTTTGTGCTGGTGTCTCTCTCTCTCTCTCTCTCTCTCTCGGTATTTTGTGCTGCTGTCTCTCTCTCTCTCGGTATTTTGTGCTGCTGTCTCTCTCTCTCTCGGTATTTTGTGCTGCTGTCTCTCTCTCCCTCTCGGTATTTTGTGCTGCTGTCTCTCTCTCTCTCCCTCTCGGTATTTTGTGCTGCGGTCTCTCTCTCTCTCTCTCTCCCTCTCGAGTTTTTGTGCTGCTGTCTCTCTCTCTCTCGGTGTTTTGTGCTGCTGTCTCTCTCTCGGTATTTTGTGCTGCTGTCTCTCTCTCTCTCTCTCTCTCACTCTCGGTATTTTGTGCTGCTGTCTCTCTCTCTCTCTCTCCCTCCCGGTATTTTGTGCTGCTGTCTCTCTCTCTCTCGGTATTTTGTGCTGCTCTCTCTCTCTCTCTCTCTCTCTCTCTCGGTATTTTGTGCTGCTGTCTCTCTCTCTCTCTCGGTATTTTGTGCTGCAATCTCTCTCTCTCTCTCTCTCTCTCGGTATTTTGTGCTGCTGTCTCTCTCTCTCTCTCTCTCTCTTGGTATTTTGTGCTGGTGTCTCTCTCTCTCTCTCTCTCTCTCTCGGTATTTTGTGCTGCTGTCTCTCTCTCTCTCTCTCGGTATTTTGTGCTGCTGTCTCTCTCTCTCTCTCTCGGTATTTTGTGCTGCTGTCTCTCTCTCTCTCCCTCTCGGTATTTTGTGCTGCTGTCTCTCTCTCTCTCCCTCTCGGTATATTGTGCTGCGGTCTCTCTCTCTCTCTCTCTCCCTCTCGAGTTTTTGTGCTGCTGTCTCTCTCTCTCTCGGTGTTTTGTGCTGCTGTCTCTCTCTCGGTATTTTGTGCTGCTGTCTCTCTCTCTCTCTCTCTCTCACTCTCGGTATTTTGTGCTGCTGTCTCTCTCTCTCTCTCTCCCTCCCGGTATTTTGTGCTGCTGTCTCTCTCTCTCTCGGTATTTTGTGCTGCTCTCTCTCTCTCTCTCTCTCTCTCTCTCGGTATTTTGTGCTGCTGTCTCTCTCTCTCTCTCTCGGTATTTTGTGCTGCAGTCTCTCTCTCTCTCTCTCTCGGTATTTTGGGCTGCTGTCTCTCTCTCTCTCTCGGTATTTTGTGCTGCTGTCTTTCTCTCTCTCTCTCGGTATTTTGTGCTGCTGTCTCTCTCTCTCTCTCTCTTTCGGTGTTTTGTGCTGCTGTCTCTCTCTCTCTCTCTCTCCATTTCGGTATTTTGTGCTGCTGTCTCTCTCTCTCTCTCTCTCTCTCGGTATTTTGTGCTGCTGTCTCTCTCTCTCTCTCTCCCTCCCGGTATTTTGTGCTGCTGTCTCTCTCTCTCTCGGTATTTTGTGCTGCTCTCTCTCTCTCTCTCTCTCTCTCTCGGTATTTTGTGCTGCTGTCTCTCTCTCTCTCTCTCGGTATTTTGTGCTGCAGTCTCTCTCTCTCTCTCGGTATTTTGTGCTGCTGTCTCTCTCTCTCTCTCTCTTGGTATTTTGTGCTGGTGTCTCTCTCTCTCTCTCTCTCTCTCTCGGTATTTTGTGCTGCTGTCTCTCTCTCTCTCTCTCGGTATTTTGTGCTGCTGTCTCTCTCTCTCTCACTCTTTCGGTGTTTTGTGCTGCTGTCTCTCTCTCTCTCTCGGTGTTTTGTGCTGCTGTCTCTCTCTCTCTCACTCTTTCGGTGTTTTGTGCTGCTGTCTCTCTCTGTCTCTAGGTGTTTTGTGCTGCTGTCTCTCTCTCTCTCTATCTTTCGGTGTTTTGTGCTGCTGTCTCTCTCTCTCTCTCTCTCTCGGTGTTTTGTGCTGCTGTCTCTCTCTCTCTCTCTCTCTCTCGGTGTTTTGTGCTGCTGTCTCTCTCTCTCTCTCTCTCTCTCGGTGTTTTGTGCTGCTGTCTCTCTCTCTCGGTGTTTTGTGCTGCTGTCTCTCTCTCTCTCGGTGTTTTGTGCTGCTGTCTCTCTCTCTCGGTGTTTTGTGCTGCTGTCTCTCTCTCTCTCGGTGTTTTGTGCTGCTGTCTCCCTCTCTCTCTATCTTTCGGTGTTTTGTGCTGCTGTCTCTCTCTCTCTCTCTCTCTCTCTCGGTGTTTTGTGCTGCTGTCTCTCTCTCTCTCTCTCTCTCTCGGTGTTTTGTGCTGCTGTCTCTCTCTCTCTCTTTCTCTCTCGGTGTTTTGTGCTGCTGTCTCTCTCTCTCTCTTTCGGTGTTTTGTGCTGCTGTCTCTCTCTCTCTCTCTCTCGGTGTTTTGTGCTGCTGTCTCTCTCTCTCTCTCTCTCTCTCTCTCGGTGTTTTGTGCTGCTGTCTCTCTCTCTCTCTTTCGGTGTTTTGTGCTGCTGTCTCTCTCTCTCCAGGTGTTTTGTGCTGCTGTTTCTCTCTCTCTCTCTCTCTCTCGGTGTTTTGTGCTGCTGTCTCTCTCTCTCTCTCTCTCGGTGTTTTGTGCTGCTGTCTCTCTCTCTCTCTCTCTCTCTCTCTCTCTCTCTCTCTCGGTGTTTTGTGCTGCTATCTCTCTCTCTCTCTCTCTCTCGGTATTTTGTGCTGCTGTCTCTCTCTCTCTCTCTCTCTCTCTCTCTTGGTATTTTGTGCTGGTGTCTCTCTCTCTCTCTCTCTCTCTCTCTCGGTATTTTGTGCTGCTGTCTCTCTCTCTCTCTCTCGGTATTTTGTGCTGCTGTCTCTCTCTCTCTCTCGGTATTTTGTGCTGCTGTCTCTCTCTCCCTCTCGGTATTTTGTGCTGCTGTCTCTCTCTCTCTCCCTCTCGGTATTTTGTGCTGCGGTCTCTCTCTCTCTCTCTCTCCTCTCGAGTTTTTGTGCTGCTGTCTCTCTCTCTCTCGGTGTTTTGTGCTGCTGTCTCTCTCTCGGTATTTTGTGCTGCTGTCTCTCTCTCTCTCTCTCTCTCACTCTCGGTATTTTGTGCTGCTGTCTCTCTCTCTCTCTCTCCCTCCCGGTATTTTGTGCTGCTGTCTCTCTCTCTCTCGGTATTTTGTGCTGCTCTCTCTCTCTCTCTCTCTCTCTCTCGGTATTTTGTGCTGCTGTCTCTCTCTCTCTCTCGGTATTTTGTGCTGCAGTCTCTCTCTCTCTCTCTCTCTCTCGGTATTTTGTGCTGCTGTCTCTCTCTCTCTCTCTCTCTCTTGGTATTTTGTGCTGGTGTCTCTCTCTCTCTCTCTCTCTCTCTCGGTATTTTGTGCTGCTGTCTCTCTCTCTCTCTCTCGGTATTTTGTGCTGCTGTCTCTCTCTCTCTCTCTCGGTATTTTGTGCTGCTGTCTCTCTCTCTCTCCCTCTCGGTATTTTGTGCTGCTGTCTCTCTCTCTCTCCCTCTCGGTATATTGTGCTGCGGTCTCTCTCTCTCTCTCTCTCCCTCTCGAGTTTTTGTGCTGCTGTCTCTCTCTCTCTCGGTGTTTTGTGCTGCTGTCTCTCTCTCGGTATTTTGTGCTGCTGTCTCTCTCTCTCTCTCTCTCTCTCTCTCTCACTCTCGGTATTTTGTGCTGCTGTCTCTCTCTCTCTCTCTCCCTCCCGGTATTTTGTGCTGCTGTCTCTCTCTCTCTCGGTATGTTGTGCTGCTGTCTCTCTCTCTATCTCTCGGTCTTTTGTGCTGCTGTCTCTCTCTCTCTCTCTCGGTATTTTGTGCTGCTGTCTCTCTGTCACTCTCTCGGTATTTTGTGCTGCTGTCTCTCTCTCTCTCTCTCTTTAGGTGTTTTGTGCTGCTGTCTCTCTCTCTCTCTCTCGGTGTTTTGTGCTGCTGTCTCTCTCTCTCTCTCTCTCTCTCTCGGTATTTTGTGCTGCTGTCTCTCTCTCTCTCTCTCGGTATTTTGTGCTGCTGTCTCTCTCTCTCTCTCTCTTTAGGTGTTTTGTGCTGCTGTCTCTCTCTCTCTCTCTCTCTCTCGGTGTTTTGTGCTGCTGTCTCTCTCTCTCTCACTCTCTCGGTATTTTGTGCTGCTGTCTCTCTCTCTCTCTCTCTCGGTATTTTGTGCTGCTGTCTCTCTCTCTCTCTCTCCCCTTTCGGTATTTTGTGCTGCTGTCTCTCTCTCTCTCTCTCTCTCTCGGTATTTTGTGCTGCTGTCTCTCTCTCTCTCTCCCTCTCGGTATTTTGGGCTGCTGTCTCTCTCTCTCTCTCTCTCTCTCTCTCTCGGTATTTTGTGCTGCTGTCTTTCTCTCTCTCTCTCTCGGTATTTTGTGCTGCTGTCTCTCTCTCTCTCTCTCTTTAGGTGTTTTGTGCTGCTGTCTCTCTCTCTCTCTCTCTCTCACTCTCTTGGTGTTTTGTGCTGCTGTCTCTCTCTCTCTCGGTATTTTGGGCTGCTGTCTCTCTCTCTCTCTCTCTCGGTATTTTGTGCTGCTGTCTTTCTCTCTCTCTCTCTCGGTATTTTGTGCTGCTGTCTCTCTCTCTCTCTCTCTTTAGGTGTTTTGTGCTGCTGTCTCTCTCTCTCTCTCTCTCTCACTCTCTCGGTGTTTTGTGCTGCTGTCTCTCTCTCTCTCTCTCTCTTTCGGTGTTTTGTGCTGCTGTCTCTCTCTCTCTCTCGGTGTTTTGTGCTGCTGTCTCTCTCTCTCTCACTCTTTCGGTGTTTTGTGCTGCTGTCTCTCTCTGTCTCTAGGTGTTTTGTGCTGCTGTCTCTCTCTCTCTCTATCTTTCGGTGTTTTGTGCTGCTGTCTCTCCCTCTCTCTCTCTCGGTGTTTTGTGCTGCTGTCTCTCTCTCTCTCTCTCTCTCTCGGTGTTTTGTGCTGCTGTCTCTCTCTCTCTCTCTCTCTCTCTCGGTGTTTTGTGCTGCTGTCTCTCTCTCTCGGTGTTTTGTGCTGCTGTCTCTCTCTCTCTCGGTGTTTTGTGCTGCTGTCTCTCTCTCTCGGTGTTTTGTGCTGCTGTCTCTCTCTCTCTCGGTGTTTTGTGCTGCTGTCTCTCTCTCTCTCGGTGTTTTGTGCTGCTGTCTCTCTCCCTCTCTATCTTTCGGTGTTTTGTGCTGCTGTCTCTCTCTCTCTCTCTCTCTCTCTCTCGGTGTTTTGTGCTGCTGTCTCTCTCTCTCTCTCTCTCTCTCTCTCGGTGTTTTGTGCTGCTGTCTCTCTCTCTCTCTCTCTCTCTCGGTGTTTTGTGCTGCTGTCTCTCTCTCTCTCTCTTGGTGTTTTGTGCTGCTGTCTCTCTCTCTCTCTCTCTCGGTGTTTTGTGCTGCTGTCTCTCTCTCTCTCTCTCTCTCTCTCGGTGTTTTGTGCTGCTGTTTCTCTCTCTCTCTTTCGGTGTTTTGTGCTGCTGTCTCTCTCTCTCTAGGTGTTTTGTGCTGCTGTCTCTCTCTCTCTCTCTCGGTGTTTTGTGCTGCTGTCTCTCTCTCTCTCTCTCTCGGTGTTTTGTGCTGCTGTCTCTCTCTCTCTCTCTCTCTCTCTCTCTCTCTCTCGGTGTTTTGTGCTGCTATCTCTCTCTCTCTCTCTCTCTCGGTATTTTGTGCTGCTGTCTCTCTCTCTCTCTCTCTCTCTCTCTCTCTTGGTATTTTGTGCTGGTGTCTCTCTCTCTCTCTCTCTCTCTCTCGGTATTTTGTGCTGCTGTCTCTCTCTCTCTCTCTCGGTATTTTGTGCTGCTGTCTCTCTCTCTCTCTCTCGGTATTTTGTGCTGCTGTCTCTCTCTCTCTCCCTCTCGGTATTTTGTGCTGCTGTCTCTCTCTCTCTCCCTCTCGGTATTTTGTGCTGCGGTCTCTCTCTCTCTCTCTCTCCCTCTCGAGTTTTTGTGCTGCTGTCTCTCTCTCTCTCGGTGTTTTGTGCTGCTGTCTCTCTCTCGGTATTTTGTGCTGCTGTCTCTCTCTCTCTCTCTCTCTCACTCTCGGTATTTTGTGCTGCTGTCTCTCTCTCTCTCTCTCCCTCCCGGTATTTTGTGCTGCTGTCTCTCTCTCTCTCGGTATTTTGTGCTGCTCTCTCTCTCTCTCTCTCTCTCTCTCGGTATTTTGTGCTGCTGTCTCTCTCTCTCTCTCTCGGTATTTTGTGCTGCAGTCTCTCTCTCTCTCTCTCTCGGTATTTTGGGCTGCTGTCTCTCTCTCTCTCTCTCTCTCTCGGTATTTTGTGCTGCTGTCTTTCTCTCTCTCTCTCTCGGTATTTTGTGCTGCTGTCTCTCTCTCTCTCTCTCTATAGGTGTTTTGTGCTGCTGTCTCTCTCTCTCTCTCTCTCTCACTCTCTCGGTGTTTTGTGCTGCTGTCTCTCTCTCTCTCTCTCTCTTTCGGTGTTTTGTGCTGCTGTCTCTCTCTCTCTCACTCTTTCGGTGTTTTGTGCTGCTGTCTCTCTCTCTCTCTCGGTGTTTTGTGCTGCTGTCTCTCTCTCTCTCACTCTTTCGGTGTTTTGTGCTGCTGTCTCTCTCTGTCTCTAGGTGTTTTGTGCTGCTGTCTCTCTCTCTCTCTATCTTTCGGTGTTTTGTGCTGCTGTCTCTCTCTCTCTCTCTCTCTCGGTGTTTTGTGCTGCTGTCTCTCTCTCTCTCTCTCTCTCTCTCGGTGTTTTGTGCTGCTGTCTCTCTCTCTCTCTCTCTCTCTCGGTGTCTTGTGCTGCTGTCTCTCTCTCTCGGTGTTTTGTGCTGCTGTCTCTCTCTCTCTCGGTGTTTTGTGCTGCTGTCTCTCTCTCTCGGTGTTTTGTGCTGCTGTCTCTCTCTCTCTCGGTGTTTTGTGCTGCTGTCTCCCTCTCTCTCTATCTTTCGGTGTTTTGTGCTGCTGTCTCTCTCTCTCTCTCTCTCTCGGTGTTTTGTGCTGCTGTCTCTCTCTCTCTCTCTCTCTCTCTCGGTGTTTTGTGCTGCTGTCTCTCTCTCTCTCTTTCTCTCTCGGTGTTTTGTGCTGCTGTCTCTCTCTCTCTCTTTCGGTGTTTTGTGCTGCTGTCTCTCTCTCTCTCTCTCTCGGTGTTTTGTGCTGCTGTCTCTCTCTCTCTCTCTCTCTCTCTCTCGGTGTTTTGTGCTGCTGTCTCTCTCTCTCTCTTTCGGTGTTTTGTGCTGCTGTCTCTCTCTCTCCAGGTGTTTTGTGCTGCTGTCTCTCTCTCTCTCTCTCTCTCTCGGTGTTTTGTGCTGCTGTCTCTCTCTCTCTCTCTCTCGGTGTTTTGTGCTGCTGTCTCTCTCTCTCTCTCTCTCTCTCTCTCTCTCTCTCTCTCTCGGTGTTTTGTGCTGCTATCTCTCTCTCTCTCTCTCTCTCGGTATTTTGTGCTGCTGTCTCTCTCTCTCTCTCTCTCTCTTGGTATTTTGTGCTGGTGTCTCTCTCTCTCTCTCTCTCTCTCTCGGTATTTTGTGCTGCTGTCTCTCTCTCTCTCGGTATTTTGTGCTGCTGTCTCTCTCTCTCTCGGTATTTTGTGCTGCTGTCTCTCTCTCCCTCTCGGTATTTTGTGCTGCTGTCTCTCTCTCTCTCCCTCTCGGTATTTTGTGCTGCGGTCTCTCTCTCTCTCTCTCTCCCTCTCGAGTTTTTGTGCTGCTGTCTCTCTCTCTCTCGGTGTTTTGTGCTGCTGTCTCTCTCTCGGTATTTTGTGCTGCTGTCTCTCTCTCTCTCTCTCTCTCACTCTCGGTATTTTGTGCTGCTGTCTCTCTCTCTCTCTCTCCCTCCCGGTATTTTGTGCTGCTGTCTCTCTCTCTCTCGGTATTTTGTGCTGCTCTCTCTCTCTCTCTCTCTCTCTCTCGGTATTTTGTGCTGCTGTCTCTCTCTCTCTCTCGGTATTTTGTGCTGCAATCTCTCTCTCTCTCTCTCTCTCTCGGTATTTTGTGCTGCTGTCTCTCTCTCTCTCTCTCTCTCTTGGTATTTTGTGCTGGTGTCTCTCTCTCTCTCTCTCTCTCTCTCGGTATTTTGTGCTGCTGTCTCTCTCTCTCTCTCTCGGTATTTTGTGCTGCTGTCTCTCTCTCTCTCTCTCGGTATTTTGTGCTGCTGTCTCTCTCTCTCTCCCTCTCGGTATTTTGTGCTGCTGTCTCTCTCTCTCTCCCTCTCGGTATATTGTGCTGCGGTCTCTCTCTCTCTCTCTCTCCCTCTCGAGTTTTTGTGCTGCTGTCTCTCTCTCTCTCGGTGTTTTGTGCTGCTGTCTCTCTCTCGGTATTTTGTGCTGCTGTCTCTCTCTCTCTCTCTCTCTCACTCTCGGTATTTTGTGCTGCTGTCTCTCTCTCTCTCTCTCCCTCCCGGTATTTTGTGCTGCTGTCTCTCTCTCTCTCGGTATTTTGTGCTGCTCTCTCTCTCTCTCTCTCTCTCTCTCTCGGTATTTTGTGCTGCTGTCTCTCTCTCTCTCTCTCGGTATTTTGTGCTGCAGTCTCTCTCTCTCTCTCTCTCGGTATTTTGGGCTGCTGTCTCTCTCTCTCTCTCGGTATTTTGTGCTGCTGTCTTTCTCTCTCTCTCTCGGTATTTTGTGCTGCTGTCTCTCTCTCTCTCTCTCTTTCGGTGTTTTGTGCTGCTGTCTCTCTCTCTCTCTCTCTCCATTTCGGTATTTTGTGCTGCTGTCTCTCTCTCTCTCTCTCTCTCTCGGTATTTTGTGCTGCTGTCTCTCTCTCTCTCTCTCCCTCCCGGTATTTTGTGCTGCTGTCTCTCTCTCTCTCGGTATTTTGTGCTGCTCTCTCTCTCTCTCTCTCTCTCTCTCGGTATTTTGTGCTGCTGTCTCTCTCTCTCTCTCTCGGTATTTTGTGCTGCAGTCTCTCTCTCTCTCTCGGTATTTTGTGCTGCTGTCTCTCTCTCTCTCTCTCTTGGTATTTTGTGCTGGTGTCTCTCTCTCTCTCTCTCTCTCTCTCGGTATTTTGTGCTGCTGTCTCTCTCTCTCTCTCTCGGTATTTTGTGCTGCTGTCTCTCTCTCTCTCACTCTTTCGGTGTTTTGTGCTGCTGTCTCTCTCTCTCTCTCGGTGTTTTGTGCTGCTGTCTCTCTCTCTCTCACTCTTTCGGTGTTTTGTGCTGCTGTCTCTCTCTGTCTCTAGGTGTTTTGTGCTGCTGTCTCTCTCTCTCTCTATCTTTCGGTGTTTTGTGCTGCTGTCTCTCTCTCTCTCTCTCTCGGTGTTTTGTGCTGCTGTCTCTCTCTCTCTCTCTCTCTCTCGGTGTTTTGTGCTGCTGTCTCTCTCTCTCTCTCTCTCTCTCGGTGTTTTGTGCTGCTGTCTCTCTCTCTCGGTGTTTTGTGCTGCTGTCTCTCTCTCTCTCGGTGTTTTGTGCTGCTGTCTCTCTCTCTCGGTGTTTTGTGCTGCTGTCTCTCTCTCTCTCGGTGTTTTGTGCTGCTGTCTCCCTCTCTCTCTATCTTTCGGTGTTTTGTGCTGCTGTCTCTCTCTCTCTCTCTCTCTCTCTCGGTGTTTTGTGCTGCTGTCTCTCTCTCTCTCTCTCTCTCTCGGTGTTTTGTGCTGCTGTCTCTCTCTCTCTCTTTCTCTCTCGGTGTTTTGTGCTGCTGTCTCTCTCTCTCTCTTTCGGTGTTTTGTGCTGCTGTCTCTCTCTCTCTCTCTCTCGGTGTTTTGTGCTGCTGTCTCTCTCTCTCTCTCTCTCTCTCTCTCGGTGTTTTGTGCTGCTGTCTCTCTCTCTCTCTTTCGGTGTTTTGTGCTGCTGTCTCTCTCTCTCCAGGTGTTTTGTGCTGCTGTCTCTCTCTCTCTCTCTCTCTCTCGGTGTTTTGTGCTGCTGTCTCTCTCTCTCTCTCTCTCGGTGTTTTGTGCTGCTGTCTCTCTCTCTCTCTCTCTCTCTCTCTCTCTCTCTCTCTCGGTGTTTTGTGCTGCTATCTCTCTCTCTCTCTCTCTCTCGGTATTTTGTGCTGCTGTCTCTCTCTCTCTCTCTCTCTCTCTCTCTTGGTATTTTGTGCTGGTGTCTCTCTCTCTCTCTCTCTCTCTCTCTCGGTATTTTGTGCTGCTGTCTCTCTCTCTCTCTCTCGGTATTTTGTGCTGCTGTCTCTCTCTCTCTCTCTCGGTATTTTGTGCTGCTGTCTCTCTCTCCCTCTCGGTATTTTGTGCTGCTGTCTCTCTCTCTCTCCCTCTCGGTATTTTGTGCTGCGGTCTCTCTCTCTCTCTCTCTCCCTCTCGAGTTTTTGTGCTGCTGTCTCTCTCTCTCTCGGTGTTTTGTGCTGCTGTCTCTCTCTCGGTATTTTGTGCTGCTGTCTCTCTCTCTCTCTCTCTCTCACTCTCGGTATTTTGTGCTGCTGTCTCTCTCTCTCTCTCTCCCTCCCGGTATTTTGTGCTGCTGTCTCTCTCTCTCTCGGTATTTTGTGCTGCTCTCTCTCTCTCTCTCTCTCTCTCTCTCGGTATTTTGTGCTGCTGTCTCTCTCTCTCTCTCGGTATTTTGTGCTGCAGTCTCTCTCTCTCTCTCTCTCTCTCGGTATTTTGTGCTGCTGTCTCTCTCTCTCTCTCTCTCTCTTGGTATTTTGTGCTGGTGTCTCTCTCTCTCTCTCTCTCTCTCTCGGTATTTTGTGCTGCTGTCTCTCTCTCTCTCTCTCGGTATTTTGTGCTGCTGTCTCTCTCTCTCTCTCTCGGTATTTTGTGCTGCTGTCTCTCTCTCTCTCCCTCTCGGTATTTTGTGCTGCTGTCTCTCTCTCTCTCCCTCTCGGTATATTGTGCTGCGGTCTCTCTCTCTCTCTCTCTCCCTCTCGAGTTTTTGTGCTGCTGTCTCTCTCTCTCTCGGTGTTTTGTGCTGCTGTCTCTCTCTCGGTATTTTGTGCTGCTGTCTCTCTCTCTCTCTCTCTCTCTCTCTCACTCTCGGTATTTTGTGCTGCTGTCTCTCTCTCTCTCTCTCCCTCCCGGTATTTTGTGCTGCTGTCTCTCTCTCTCTCGGTATTTTGTGCTGCTCTCTCTCTCTCTCTCTCTCTCTCTCGGTATTTTGTGCTGCTGTCTCTCTCTCTCTCTCTCGGTATTTTGTGCTGCAGTCTCTCTCTCTCTCTCTCTCGGTATTTTGGGCTGCTGTCTCTCTCTCTCTCTCTCTCTCTCTCGGTATTTTGTGCTGCTGTCTTTCTCTCTCTCTCTCTCGGTATTTTGTGCTGCTGTCTCTCTCTCTCTCTCTCTCCATTTCGGTATTTTGTGCTGCTGTCTCTCTCTCTCTCTCTCTCTCTCGGTATTTTGTGCTGCTGTCTCTCTCTCTCTCTCTCCCTCCCGGTATTTTGTGCTGCTGTCTCTCTCTCTCTCGGTATTTTGTGCTGCTCTCTCTCTCTCTCTCTCTCTCTCTCTCGGTATTTTGTGCTGCTGTCTCTCTCTCTCTCTCTCGGTATTTTGTGCTGCAGTCTCTCTCTCTCTCTCGGTATTTTGTGCTGCTGTCTCTCTCTCTCTCTCTCTCTCTTGGTATTTTGTGCTGGTGTCTCTCTCTCTCTCTCTCTCTCTCTCTCTCGGTATTTTGTGCTGCTGTCTCTCTCTCTCTCTCTCGGTATTTTGTGCTGCTGTCTCTCTCTCTCTCTCTCGGTATTTTGTGCTGCTGTCTCTCTCTCTCTCCCTCTCGGTATTTTGTGCTGCTGTCTCTCTCTCTCTCCCTCTCGGTATTTTGTGCTGCGGTCTCTCTCTCTCTCTCTCTCCCTCTCGAGTTTTTGTGCTGCTGTCTCTCTCTCTCTCGGTGTTTTGTGCTGCTGTCTCTCTCTCGGTATTTTGTGCTGCTGTCTCTCTCTCTCTCTCTCTCTCACTCTCGGTATTTTGTGCTGCTGTCTCTCTCTCTCTCTCTCCCTCCCGGTATTTTGTGCTGCTGTCTCTCTCTCTCTCGGTATTTTGTGCTGCTCTCTCTCTCTCTCTCTCTCTCTCTCTCGGTATTTTGTGCTGCTGTCTCTCTCTCTCTCTCTCGGTATTTTGTGCTGCAGTCTCTCTCTCTCTCTCTCTCGGTATTTTGGGCTGCTGTCTCTCTCTCTCTCTCTCTCTCTCGGTATTTTGTGCTGCTGTCTTTCTCTCTCTCTCTCTCGGTATTTTGTGCTGCTGTCTCTCTCTCTCTCTCTCTTTAGGTGTTTTGTGCTGCTGTCTCTCTCTCTCTCTCTCTCTCACTCTCTCGGTGTTTTGTGCTGCTGTCTCTCTCTCTCTCTCTCTCTTTCGGTGTTTTGTGCTGCTGTCTCTCTCTCTCTCACTCTTTCGGTGTTTTGTGCTGCTGTCTCTCTCTCTCTCTCGGTGTTTTGTGCTGCTGTCTCTCTCTCTCTCACTCTTTCGGTGTTTTGTGCTGCTGTCTCTCTCTGTCTCTAGGTGTTTTGTGCTGCTGTCTCTCTCTCTCTCTATCTTTCGGTGTTTTGTGCTGCTGTCTCTCTCTCTCTCTCTCTCGGTGTTTTGTGCTGCTGTCTCTCTCTCTCTCTCTCTCTCTCGGTGTTTTGTGCTGCTGTCTCTCTCTCTCTCTCTCTCTCGGTGTTTTGTGCTGCTGTCTCTCTCTCTCGGTGTTTTGTGCTGCTGTCTCTCTCTCTCTCGGTGTTTTGTGCTGCTGTCTCTCTCTCTCGGTGTTTTGTGCTGCTGTCTCTCTCTCTCTCGGTGTTTTGTGCTGCTGTCTCTCTCTCTCTCTATCTTTCGGTGTTTTGTGCTGCTGTCTCTCTCTCTCTCTCTCTCTCTCTCGGTGTTTTGTGCTGCTGTCTCTCTCTCTCTCTCTCTCTCTCTCTCTCTCTCGGTGTTTTGTGCTGCTGTCTCTCTCTCTCTCTCTCTCGGTGTTTTGTGCTGCTGTCTCTCTCTCTCTCTCTCTCTCTCTCTCGGTGTTTTGTGCTGCTGTCTCTCTCTCTCTCTTTCGGTGTTTTGTGCTGCTGTCTCTCTCTCTCTAGGTGTTTTGTGCTGCTGTCTCTCTCTCTCTCTCTCTCTCTCGGTGTTTTGTGCTGCTGTCTCCCTCTCGCTCTCTCTCGGTGTTTTGTGCTGCTGTCTCTCTCTCTCTCTCTCTCTCTCTCTCTCTCTCTCTCTCTCTCTCGGTGTTTTGTGCTGCTGTCTCTCTCTCTCTCTCTCTCTCTCTCTAGGTATTTTGTGCTGGTGTCTCTCTCTCTCTCTCTCTCTCTCTCTCGGTATTTTGTGCTGCTGTCTCTCTCTCTCTCTCTCGGTATTTTGTGCTGCTGTCTCTCTCTCTCTCTCTCTCGGTATTTTGTGCTGCTGTCTCTCTCTCTCTCCCTCTCGGTATTTTGTGCTGCTGTCTCTCTCTCTCTCCCTCTCGGTATTTTGTGCTGCGGTCTCTCTCTCTCTCTCTCTCCCTCTCGAGTTTTTGTGCTGCTGTCTCTCTCTCTCTCGGTGTTTTGTGCTGCTGTCTCTCTCTCGGTATTTTGTGCTGCTGTCTCTCTCTCTCTCTCTCTCTCACTCTCGGTATTTTGTGCTGCTGTCTCTCTCTCTCTCTCTCCCTCCCGGTATTTTGTGCTGCTGTCTCTCTCTCTCTCGGTATTTTGTGCTGCTCTCTCTCTCTCTCTCTCTCTCTCTCGGTATTTTGTGCTGCTGTCTCTCTCTCTCTCTCTCGGTATTTTGTGCTGCAGTCTCTCTCTCTCTCTCTCTCGGTATTTTGTGCTGCTGTCTCTCTCTCTCTCTCTCTCTCTCGGTGTTTTGTACTGCTGTCGCTCTCTCTCTCTCTCTCCCTCTCGGTATTTTGTGCTGCTGTCACTCTCTCTCTCTCTCTTTAGGTGTTTTGTGCTGCTGTCTCTCTCTCTCTCCCTTTCTCGGTGTTTTGTGCTGCTGTCTCTCTCTCTCTCTCTCTCTCTCGGTGCTTTGTGCTGCTGTCCCTCTCTCTCTCTCTCGGTATTTTGTGCTGCTCTCTCTCTCTGTCTCTCTCTTTAGGTGTTTTGTGCTGCTGTCTCTCTCTCTCTCTCTCTCTCTCGGTGTTTTGTGCTGCTGTCTCTCTCTCTCGGTGTTTTGTGCTGCTGTCTCTCTCTCTCTCTCTCTCTCGGTGTTTTGTGCTGCTGTCTCTCTTTCTCTCTCTCTCTCTCGGTATTTTGTGCTGCTGTCTCTCTCTCTCTCTCTCTTTAGGTGTTTTGTGCTGCTGTCTCTCTCTCTCTCGGTGTTTTGTGCTGCTGTATCTCTCTCTCTCTCTCTCTCTCGGTATTTTGTGCTACTGTCTCTCTCTCTCTCTCTCTCTCGGTATTTTGTGCTGCTGTCTCTCTCTCTCTCTCTTTCGGTGTTTTGTGCTGCTGTCTCTCTCTCTCTCTCTCTTTAGGTGTTTTGTGCTGCTGTCTCTCTCTCTCTCGGTATTTTGTGCTGCTGTCTCTCTCTCTCTCTCTCTTTAGGTGTTTTGTGCTGCAGTCTCTCTCTCTCTCTCTCTCTCTCGGTGTTTTGTGCTGCTGTCTCTCTCTCTCTCTCTCGGTATTTTGTGCTGCTGTCTCTCTCTCTCTCGGTATTTTGTGCTGCTGTCTCTCTCTCTCTCTCTTTCGGTGTTTTGTGCTGCTGTCTCTCTCTCTCTCTCTCTCGGTGTTTTGTGCTGCTGTCTCTCTCTCTCTCTCTCTCGGTATTTTGTGCTGCTGTCTCTCTCTCTCTCTCTCTTTAGGTGTTTTGTGCTGCTGTCTCTCTCTCTCTCTCTCTCTCTCGGTGTTTTGTGCTGCTGTCTCTCTCTCTCTCTCTCTCGGTATTTTGTGCTGCTGTCTCTCTCTCTCTCTCGGTATTTTGTGCTGCTGTCTCTCTCTCTCTCTCTTTCGGTGTTTTGTGCTGCTGTCTCTCTCTCTCTCTCTCTCGGTGTTTTGTGCTGCTGTCTCTCTCTCTCTCTCTCTTTAGGTGTTTTGTGCTGCTGTCTCTCTCTCTCTCTCTCTCTCTCTCGGTGTTTTGTGCTGCTGTCTCTCTCTCTCTCTCTCTCTCGGTATTTTGTGCTGCTGTCTCTCTCTCTCTCTCGGTATTTTGTGCTGCTGTCTCTCTCTCTCTCTCTTTCGGTGTTTTGTGCTGCTGTCTCTCTCTCTCTCTCTCTCGGTGTTTTGTGCTGCTGTCTCTCTCTCTCTCTCTCTCTCTCTCT
>NW_027140837.1:245000-260000 GCF_036365525.1 Heterodontus francisci | reverse complement strand
CTCTCTCTCTCACTCTCTCGGTGTTTTGTGCTGCTGTCTCTCTCTCTCTCTCTCTCTTTCGGTGTTTTGTGCTGCTGTCTCTCTCTCTCTCACTCTTTCGGTGTTTTGTGCTGCTGTCTCTCTCTCTCTCTCGGTGTTTTGTGCTGCTGTCTCTCTCTCTCTCACTCTTTCGGTGTTTTGTGCTGCTGTCTCTCTCTCTCTCTAGGTGTTTTGTGCTGCTGTCTCTCTCTCTCTCTATCTTTCGGTGTTTTGTGCTGCTGTCTCTCTCTCTCTCTCTCTCGGTGTTTTGTGCTGCTGTCTCTCTCTCTCTCTCTCTCTCGGTGTTTTGTGCTGCTGTCTCTCTCTCTCTCTCTCTCTCTCTCTCGGTGTTTTGTGCTGCTGTCTCTCTCTCTCGGTGTTTTGTGCTGCTGTCTCTCTCTCTCTCGGTGTTTTGTGCTGCTGTCTCTCTCTCTCGGTGTTTTGTGCTGCTGTCTCTCTCTCTCTCGGTGTTTTGTGCTGCTGTCTCTCTCTCTCTCTATCTTTCGGTGTTTTGTGCTGCTGTCTCTCTCTCTCTCTCTCTCTCGGTGTTTTGTGCTGCCGTCTCTCTCTCTCTCTCTCTCTCTCTCTCTCTCTCGGTGTTTTGTGCTGCTGTCTCTCTCTCTCTCTCTCTCTCTCTCGGTGTTTTGTGCTGCTGTCTCTCTCTCTCTCTCTCGGTGTTTTGTGCTGCTGTCTCTCTGTCTCTCTCTCTCGGTGTTTTGTGCTGCTGTCTCTCTCTCTCTCTCTCTCTCTCTCTCGGTGTTTTGTGCTGCTGTCTCTCTCTCTCTCTCTCTTTCGGTGTTTTGTGCTGCTGTCTCTCTCTCTCTAGGTGTTTTGTGCTGCTGTCTCTCTCTCTCTCGGTGTTTTGTGCTGCTGTCTCTCTCTCTCTCTCTCTCGCTCTTTGGTGCTGCTGTCTCTCTCTCTCTCTCTAGGTGTTTTGTGCTGCTGTCTCTCTCTCTCTCTCGGTGTTTTGTGCTGCTGTCTCTCTCTCTCGGTGTTTTGTGCTGCTGTCTCTCTCTCTCTCTCTCTCTCTCTCTCTCTCGGTGTTTTGTGCTGCTGTCTCTCTCTCTCGGTGTTTTGTGCTGCTGTCTCTCTCTCTCTCTCTCTCTCTCTCGGTGTTTTGTGCTGCTGTCTCTCTCTCTCGGTGTTTTGTGCTGCTGTCTCTCTCTCTCTCTCTCGGTGTTTTGTGCTGCTGTCTCTCTCTCTCTCTCTCAAGGTGTTTTGTGCTGCTGTCTCTCTCTCTCTCTCTCTCTCGGTGTTTTGTGCTGCTGTCTCTCTCTCTCTCTCTCAAGGTGTTTTGTGCTGCTGTCTCTCTCTCTCTCTATCTTTCGGTGTTTTGTGCTGCTGTCTCTCTCTCTCTCTCTCGGTGTTTTGTGCTGCTGTCTCTCTCTCTCTCTCTCTCTCTCTTTTTCTCGGTGTTTTGTGCTGCTGTCTCTCTCTCTCTCTCTCTCTCGGTGTTTTGTGCTGCTGTCTGTCTGTCTCTCTCTCTCTCGGTGTATTGTGCTGCTGTCTCTCTCTCTCTAGGTGTTTTGTGCTGCTGTTTCTCTCTCTCTCTCTCGGTGTTTTGTGCTGCTGTCTCTCTCTCTCTCTCTCTCTCTCTCTCGGTGTTTTGTGCTGCTGTCTCTCTCACTCTCACTCTTTCGGTGTTTTGTGCTGCTGTCTCTCTCTCTCTCTCTCTCAGTATTTTGTGCTGCTGTCTCTCTCTCTCTCTCTCTCTCTCTCTCTCTCTCGGTATTTTGTGCTGCTGTCTCTCTCTCTCTCGGTATTTTGTGCTGCTGTCTCTCTCTCTCTCTCTTTAGGTGTTTTGTGCTGCTGTCTCTCTCTCTCTCTCTCTCGGTGTTTTGTGCTGCTGTCTCTCTCTCTCTCTCTCTCGGTATTTTGTGCTGATGTCTCTCTCTCTCTCTCTCCATTTCGGTATTTTGTGCTGCTGTCTCTCTCTCTCTCTCTCTCTCGGTATTTTGTGCTGCTGTCTCTCTCTCTCTCTCTCCCTCTCGGTATTTTGGGCTGCTGTCTCTCTCTCTCTCTCTCTCTCTCGGCATTTTGTGCTGCTGTCTTTCTCTCTCTCTCTCTCGGTATTTTGTGCTGCTGTCTCTCTCTCTCTCTCTCTTTAGGTGTTTTGTGCTGCTGTCTCTCTCTCTCTCTCTCTCTCACTCTCTCGGTGTTTTGTGCTGCTGTCTCTCTCTCTCTCTCTCTCGGTATTTTGTGCTGCTGTCTCTCTCACTCTCTCTCTCTTTCGGTGTTTTGTGCTGCTGTCTCTCTCTCTCTCACTCTTTCGGTGTTTTGTGCTGCTGTCTGTCTCTCTCTCTCGGTGTTTTGTGCTGCTGTCTCTCTCTCTCTCTATCTTTCGGTGTTTTGTGCTGCTGTCTCTCTCTCTCTCTCTATCTTTCGGTGTTTTGTGCTGCTGTCTCTCTCTCTCTCTCTCTCGGTGTTTTGTGCTGCTGTCTCTCTCTCTCTCTCTCTCTCGGTGTTTTGTGCTGCTGTCTCTCTCTCTCTCTCTATCTTTCGGTGTTTTGTGCTGCTGTCTCTCTCTCTCTCTCTCTTTAGGTGTTTTGTGCTGCTGTCTCTCTCTCTCTCTCTCTCACTCTCTCGGTGTTTTGTGCTGCTGTCTCTCTCTCTCTCACTCTTTCCGTGTTTTGTGCTGCTGTCTCTCTCTCTCTCTCGGTGTTTTGTGCTGCTGTCTCTCTCTCTCTCACTCTTTCGGTGTTTTGTGCTGCTGTCTCTCTCTCTCTCGGTGTTTTGTGCTGCTGTCTCTCTCTCTCTCTATCTTTCGGTGTTTTGTGCTGCTGTCTCTCTCTCTCTCTCTCTCTCGGTGTTTTGTGCTGCTGTCTCTCTCTCTCTCTCTCTCTCTCTCTCGGTGTTTTGTGCTGCTGTCTCTCTCTCTCGGTGTTTTGTGCTGCTGTCTCTCTCTCGGTGTTTTGTGCTGCTGTCTCTCTCTCTCGGTGTTTTGTGCTGCTGTCTCTCTCTCTCTCGGTGTTTTGTGCTGCTGTCTCTCTCTCTCTCTATCTTTCGGTGTTTTGTGCTGCTGTCTCTCTCTCTCTCTCTCTCTCTGTGTTTTGTGCTGCTGTCTCTCTCTCTCTCTCTCTCTCTCTCGGTGTTTTGTGCTGCTGTCTCTCTCTCTCTCTCTCTCTCTCGGTGTTTTGTGCTGCTGTCTCTCTCTCTCTGTCTCGGTGTTTTGTGCTGTCTCTCTCTCTCTCTTTCTCTCTCGGTGTTTTGTGCTGCTGTCTCTCTCTCTCTCTCTCTCTCTCTCGGTGTTTTGTGCTGCTGTCTCTCTCTCTCTCTCTCTCTCGGTGTTTTGTGCTGCTGTCTCTCTCTCTAGGTGTTTTGTGCTGCTGTCTCTCTCTCTCTCTCTCTCGGTGTTTTGTGCTGCTGTCTCTCTCTCTCTCTCTCTCGCTGTTTGGTGCTGCTGTCTCTCTCTCTCTCTCTAGGTGTTTTGTGCTGCTGTCTCTCTCTCTCTCTCTCTCTCGGTGTTTTGTGCTGCTGTCTCTCTCTCTCGGTGTTATGTGCTGCTGTCTCTCTCTCTCGGTGTTTTGTGCTGCTGTCTCTCTCTCTCTCTCTCTCTCGGTGTTTTGTGCTGCTGTCTCTATCTCTCTCTCAAGGTGTTTTGTGCTGCTGTCTCTCTCTCTCTCTCTCGGTGTTTTGTGCTGCTGTCTCTCTCTCTCTCTCTCTCTCTCTCTCGGTGTTTTGTGCTGCTGTCTCTCTCTCTTTTTCTCGGTGTTTTGTGCTGCTGTCTCTCTCTCTCTCTCTCAAGGTGTTTTGTGCTGCTGTCTCTCTCTCTCTCTATCTTTCGGTGTTTTGTGCTGCTGTCTCTCTCTCTCTCTCGGTGTTTTGTGCTGCTGTCTCTCTCTCTCTCTCTCTCTCTCTCGGTGTTTTGTGCTGCGGTCTCTCTCTCTCTTTTTCTCGGTGTTTTGTGCTGCTGTCTCTCTCTCTCTCTCTCTCTCGGTGTTTTGTGCTGCTGTCTGTCTGTCTCTCTCTCTATCGGTGTATTGTGCTGCTGTCTCTCTCTCTCTATGTGTTTTGTGCTGCTGTCTCTCTCTCTATCTCTCTCGGTGTTTTGTGCTGCTGTCTCTCTCTCTCTCTCTCTCTCTCTCGGTGTTTTGTGCTGCTGTCTCTCTCACTCTCACTCTCTCGGTGTTTTGTGCTGCTGTCTCTCTCTCTCTCTCTATCTCTCTCGGTGTTTTGTGCTGCTGTCTCTCTCTCTCTCTCTCTCTCTCTCGGTGTTTTGTGCTGCTGTCTCTCTCTCTCTCTCTCTCTCGGTGTTTTGTGCTGCTGTCTGTCTGTCTCTCTCTCTCTCGGTGTATTGTGCTGCTGTCTCTCTCTCTCTATGTGTTTTGTGCTGCTGTCTCTCTCTCTATCTCTCTCGGTGTTTTGTGCTGCTGTCTCTCTCTCTCTCTCTATCTCTCTCGGTGTTTTGTGCTGCTGTCTCTCTCTCTCTCTCTCTCTCTCTCAGTATTTTGTGCTGCTGTCTCTCTCTCTCTCTCTCTCTCTCTCTCTCTCTCTCTCGGTATTTTGTGCTGCTGTCTCTCTCTCTCTCTCGGTATTTTGTGCTGCTGTCTCTCTCTCTCTCTCTTTAGGTGTTTTGTGCTGCTGTCTCTCTCTCTCTCTCTCTCGGTGTTTTGTGCTGCTGTCTCTCTCTCTCTCTCTCGGTATTTTGTGCTGCTGTCTCTCTCTCTCTCTCTCCCTCTCGGTATTTTGGGCTGCTGTCTCTCTCTCTCTCTCTCTCTCTCGGTATTTTGTGCTGCTGTCTTTCTCTCTCTCTCTCTCGGTATTTTGTGCTGCTGTCTCTCTCTCTCTCTCTCTTTAGGTGTTTTGTGCTGCTGTCTCTCTCTCTCTCTCTCTCTCACTCTCTCGGTGTTTTGTGCTGCTGTCTCTCTCTCTCTCTCTCCCGGTATTTTGTGCTGCTGTCTCTCTCTCTCTCTCTCTCTTTCGGTGTTTTGTGCTGCTGTCTCTCTCTCTCTCACTCTTTCGGTGTTTTGTGCTGCTGTCTCTCTCTCTCTCTCTCGGTGTTTTGTGCTGCTGTCTCTCTCTCTCTCTCTAGGTGTTTTGTGCTGCTGTCTCTCTCTCTCTCTATCTTTCGGTGTTTTGTGCTGCTGTCTCTCTCTCTCTCTCTCTCGGTGTTTTGTGCTGCTGTCTCTCTCTCTCTCTCTCTCTTTCGGTGTTTTGTGCTGCTGTCTCTCTCTCTCTCTCTCGGTGTTTTGTGCTGCTGTCTCTCTCTCTCTCTCTCTTTAGGTGTTTTGTGCTGCTGTCTCTCTCTCTCTCTCTCTCTCACTCTCTCGGTGATTTGTGCTGCTGTCTCTCTCTCTCTCTCTCTCTTTCGGTGTTTTGTGCTGCTGTCTCTCTCTCTCTCACTCTTTCGGTGTTTTGTGCTGCTGTCTCTCTCTCTCTCTCGGTGTTTTGTGCTGCTGTCTCTCTCTCTCTCACTCTTTCGGTGTTTTGTGCTGCTGTCTCTCTCTCTCTCTAGGTGTTTTGTGTTGCTGTCTCTCTCTCTCTCTCTGTCGGTGTTTTGTGCTGCTGTCTCTCTCTCTCTCTCTCTCTCTCTCGGTGTTTTGTGCTGCTGTCTCTCTCTCTCGGTGTTTTGTGCTGCTGTCTCTCTCACTCTCTCGGTGTTTTGTGCTGCTGTCTCTCTCTCTCTCTCTCTCGGTGTTTTGTGCTGCTGTCTCTCTCTCTCTCTCTCTCGGTGTTTTGTGCTGCTGTCTCTCTCTCTCTCTCTCTCTCTCTCTCGGTGTTTTGTGCTGCTGTCTCTCTCTCTCGGTGTTTTGTGCTGCTGTCTCTCTCTCTCTCGGTGTTTTGTGCTGCTGTCTCTCTCTCTCGGTGTTTTGTGCTGCTGTCTCTCTCTCTCTCGGTGTTTTGTGCTGCTGTCTCTCTCTCTCTCTATCTTTCGGTGTTTTGTGCTGCTGTCTCTCTCTCTCTCTCTCTCTCGGTGTTTTGTGCTGCTGTCTCTCTCTCTCTCTCTCTCTCTCTCGGTGTTTTGAGCTGCTGTCTCTCCCTCTCTCTCTCTCTCTCTCGGTGTTTTGTGCTGCTGTCTCTCTCTCTCTGTCTCGGTGTTTTGTGCTGCTGTCTCTCTCTCTTTCTCTCTCGGTGTTTTGTGCTGCTGTCTCTCTCTCTCTCTCTCTCTCTCTCTCGGTGTTTTGTGCTGCTGTCTCTCTCTCTCTCTCTCTTTCGGTGTTTTGTGCTGCTGTCTCTCTCTCTCTAGGTGTTTTGTGCTGCTGTCTCTCTCTCTCTCTCTCTCGGTGTTTTGTGCTGCTGTCTCTCTCTCTCTCTCTCTCTCGCTGTTTGGTGCTGCTGTCTCTCTCTCTCTCTCTAGGTGTTTTGTGCTGCTGTCTCTCTCTCTCTCTCTCTCGGTGTTTTGTGCTGCTGTCTCTCTCTCTCTCTCTCGGTGTTTTGTGCTGCTGTCTCTCTCTCTCTCTCTCTCTCTCTCGGTGTTTTGTGCTGCTGTCTCTCTCTCTCGGTGTTTTGTGCTGCTGTCTCTCTCTCTCTCTCTCTCTCGGTGTTTTGTGCTGTCTCTCTCTCTCTCTTTCTCTCTCGGTGTTTTGTGCTGCTGTCTCTCTCTCTCTCTCTCTCTCTCTCGGTGTTTTGTGCTGCTGTCTCTCTCTCTCTCTCTCTCTCGGTGTTTTGTGCTGCTGTCTCTCTCTCTCTCTCTCTCTCTCGGTGTTTTGTGCTGCTGTCTCTCTCTCTCTCTCTCTCGCTGTTTGGTGCTGCTGTCTCTCTCTCTCTCTCTAGGTGTTTTGTGCTGCTGTCTCTCTCTCTCTCTCTCTCGGTGTTTTGTGCTGCTGTCTCTCTCTCTCGGTGTTTTGTGCTGCTGTCTCTCTCTCTCTCTCTCTCTCGGTGTTTTGTGCTGCTGTCTCTCTCTCTCGGTGTTTTGTGCTGCTGTCTCTCTCTCTCTCTCTCTCTCGGTGTTTTGTGCTGCTGTCTCTATCTCTCTCTCAAGGTGTTTTGTGCTGCTGTCTCTCTCTCTCTCTCGGTGTTTTGTGCTGCTGTCTCTCTCTCTCTCTCTCTCTCTCTCTCGGTGTTTTGTGCTGCTGTCTCTCTCTCTCTCTCTCTCTCCCGGTGTATTGTGCTGCTGTCTCTCTCTCTTTTTCTCGGTGTTTTGTGCTGCTGTCTCTCTCTCTCTCTCTCAAGGTGTTTTGTGCTGCTGTCTCTCTCTCTCTCTATCTTTCGGTGTTTTGTGCTGCTGTCTCTCTCTCTCTCTCGGTGTTTTGTGCTGCTGTCTCTCTCTCTCTCTCTCTCTCTCTCGGTGTTTTGTGCTGCTGTCTCTCTCTCTCTCTCTCTCTCTCTGTGTTTTGTGCTGCTGTCTCTCTCTCTCTTTTTCTCGGTGTTTTGTGCTGCTGTCTCTCTCTCTCTCTCTCTCTCGGTGTTTTGTGCTGCTGTCTGTCTGTCTCTCTCTCTCTCGGTGTATTGTGCTGCGGTCTCTCTCTCTCTTTTTCTCGGTGTTTTGTGCTGCTGTCTCTCTCTCTCTCTCTCTCTCGGTGTTTTGTGCTGCTGTCTGTCTGTCTCTCTCTCTCTCGGTGTATTGTGCTGCTGTCTCTCTCTCTCTATGTGTTTTGTGCTGCTGTCTCTCTCTCTCTCTCTCTCTCGGTGTTTTGTGCTGCTGTCTGTCTGTCTCTCTCTCTCTCGGTGTATTGTGCTGCTGTCTCTCTCTCTCTATGTGTTTTGTGCTGCTGTCTCTCTCTCTCTCTCTCTCTCTCTCGGTGTTTTGTGCTGCTGTCTCTCTCTCTCACTCTTTCGGTGTTTTGTGCTGCTGTCTCTCTCTCTCTCTCTCAGTATTTTGTGCTGCTGTCTCTCTCTCTCTCTCTCTCTCTCTCTCTCTCTCTCTCGGTATTTTGTGCTGCTGTCTCTCTCTCTCTCTCGGTATTTTGTGCTGCTGTCTCTCTCTCTCTCTCTTTAGGTGTTTTGTGCTGCTGTCTCTCTCTCTCTCTCTCTCGGTGTTTTGTGCTGCTGTCTCTCTCTCTCCCTCTCGGTATTTTGGGCTGCTGTCTCTCTCTCTCTCTCTCTCTCTCTCGGTATTTTGTGCTGCTGTCTTTCTCTCTCTCTCTCTCGGTATTTTGTGCTGCTGTCTCTCTCTCTCTCTCTCTTTAGGTGTTTTGTGCTGCTGTCTCTCTCTCTCTCTCTCTCTCACTCTCTCGGTGTTTTGTGCTGCTGTCTCTCTCTCTCTCTCTCCCGGTATTTTGTGCTGCTGTCTCTCTCTCTCTCTCTCTCTTTCGGTGTTTTGTGCTGCTGTCTCTCTCTCTCTCACTCTTTCGGTGTTTTGTGCTGCTGTCTCTCTCTCTCTCTCTCGGTGTTTTGTGCTGCTGTCTCTCTCTCTCTCTCTAGGTGTTTTGTGCTGCTGTCTCTCTCTCTCTCTATCTTTCGGTGTTTTGTGCTGCTGTCTCTCTCTCTCTCTCTCTCGGTGTTTTGTGCTGCTGTCTCTCTCTCTCTCTCTCTCTTTCGGTGTTTTGTGCTGCTGTCTCTCTCTCTCTCTCTCGGTGTTTTGTGCTGCTGTCTCTCTCTCTCTCTCTCTTTAGGTGTTTTGTGCTGCTGTCTCTCTCTCTCTCTCTCTCTCACTCTCTCGGTGATTTGTGCTGCTGTCTCTCTCTCTCTCTCTCTCTTTCGGTGTTTTGTGCTGCTGTCTCTCTCTCTCTCACTCTTTCGGTGTTTTGTGCTGCTGTCTCTCTCTCTCTCTCGGTGTTTTGTGCTGCTGTCTCTCTCTCTCTCACTCTTTCGGTGTTTTGTGCTGCTGTCTCTCTCTCTCTCTAGGTGTTTTGTGTTGCTGTCTCTCTCTCTCTCTCTCTCGGTGTTTTGTGCTGCTGTCTCTCTCTCTCTCTCTCTCTCTCGGTGTTTTGTGCTGCTGTCTCTCTCTCTCGGTGTTTTGTGCTGCTGTCTCTCTCAATCTCTCGGTGTTTTGTGCTGCTGTCTCTCTCTCTCTCTCTCTCGGTGTTTTGTGCTGCTGTCTCTCTCTCTCTCTCTCTCGGTGTTTTGTGCTGCTGTCTCTCTCTCTCTCTCTCTCTCTCTCTCGGTGTTTTGTGCTGCTGTCTCTCTCTCTCGGTGTTTTGTGCTGCTGTCTCTCTCTCTCTCGGTGTTTTGTGCTGCTGTCTCTCTCTCTCGGTGTTTTGTGCTGCTGTCTCTCTCTCTCTCGGTGTTTTGTGCTGCTGTCTCTCTCTCTCTCTATCTTTCGGTGTTTTGTGCTGCTGTCTCTCTCTCTCTCTCGGTGTTTTGTGCTGCTGTCTCTCTCTCTCTCTCTCTCTCTCTCTCGGTGTTTTGTGCTGCTGTCTCTCCCTCTCTCTCTCTCTCTCTCGGTGTTTTGTGCTGCTGTCTCTCTCTCTCTGTCTCGGTGTTTTGTGCTGCTGTCTCTCTCTCTTTCTCTCTCGGTGTTTTGTGCTGCTGTCTCTCTCTCTCTCTCTCTCTCTCTCTCTCGGTGTTTTGTGCTGCTGTCTCTCTCTCTCTCTCTCTTTCGGTGTTTTGTGCTGCTGTCTCTCTCTCTCTAGGTGTTTTGTGCTGCTGTCTCTCTCTCTCTCTCTCTCGGTGTTTTGTGCTGCTGTCTCTCTCTCTCTCTCTCTCTCGCTGTTTGGTGCTGCTGTCTCTCTCTCTCTCTCTAGGTGTTTTGTGCTGCTGTCTCTCTCTCTCTCTCTCTCGGTGTTTTGTGCTGCTGTCTCTCTCTCTCTCTCTCGGTGTTTTGTGCTGCTGTCTCTCTCTCTCTCTCTCTCTCTCTCGGTGTTTTGTGCTGCTGTCTCTCTCTCTCGGTGTTTTGTGCTGCTGTCTCTCTCTCTCTCTCTCTCTCGGTGTTTTGTGCTGCTGTCTCTCTCTCTCTCTCAAGGTGTTTTGTGCTGCTGTCTCTCTCTCTCTCTATCTTTCGGTGTTTTGTGCTGCTGTCTCTCTCTCTCTCTCTCGGTGTTTTGTGCTACTGTCTCTCTCTCTCTCTCTCTCTCTCTCTCTCTCGGTGTTTTGTGCTGCTGTCTCTCTCTCTCTCTCTCTCTCTCGGTGTTTTGTGCTGCTGTCTCTCTCTCTCTCTCTCTCGGTGTTTTGTGCTGCTGTCTCTCTCTCTCTCTCTCTCGGTGTTTTGTGCTGCTGTCTCTCTCTCTCCCTCTCTCTCTCTCTCGGTGTTTTGTGCTGCTGTCTCTCTCTCTCGGTGTTTTGTGCTGCTGTCTCTCTCTCTCGGTGTTTTGTGCTGCTGTCTCTCTCTCTCGGTGTTTTGTGCTGCTGTCTCTCTCTCTCTCGGTGTTTTGTGCTGCTGTCTCTCTCTCTCTCTCTCTCTCTCTCTCTCTCGGTATTTTGTGCTGCTGTCTCTCTCTCTCTCTCGGTATTTTGTGCTGCTGTCTCTCTCTCTCTCTCTTTAGGTGTTTTGATCTGCTGTCTCTCTCTCTCTCTCTCTCGGTGTTTTGTGCTGCTGTCTCTCTCTCTCTCTCTCTCGGTATTTTGTGCTGATGTCTCTCTCTCTCTCTCTCCATTTCGGTATTTTGTGCTTATGTCTCTCTCTCTCTCTCTCTCTCTCGGTATTTTGTGCTGCTGTCTCTCTCTCTCTCTCTCCCTCTCGGTATTTTGGGCTGCTGTCTCTCTCTCTCTCTCTCTCTCTCTCGGTATTTTGTGCTGCTGTCTTTCTCTCTCTCTCTCTCTCGGTATTTTGTGCTGCTGTCTCTCTCTCTCTCTCTCTTCAGGTGTTTTGTGCTGCTGTCTCTCTCTCTCTCACTCTTTCGGTGTTTTGTGCTGCTGTCCCTCTCTCTCTCTCTCTCTCACTCTCTCGGTGTTTTGTGCTGCTGTCTCTCTCTCTCTCTCTCTCGGTATTTTGTGCTGCTGTCTCTCTCTCTCTCTCTCTCTTTCGGTGTTTTGTGCTGCTGTCTCTCTCTCTCACTCTTTCGGTGTTTTGTGCTGCTGTCTCTCTCTCTCTCTATCTTTCGGTGTTTTGTGCTGCTGTCTCTCTCTCTCTCTCTCTCGGTGTTTTGTTCTGCTGTCTCTCTCTCTCTCTCTCTCTCTCGGTGTTTTGTGCTGCTGTCTCTCTCTCTCTCTCTCTCTCGGTGTTTTGTGCTGCTGTCTCTCTCTCTCGGTGTTTTGTGCTGCTGTCTCTCTCTCTCTCGGTGTTTTGTGCTGCTGTCTCTCTCTCTCGGTGTTTTGTGCTGCTGTCTCTCTCTCTCTCGGTGTTTTGTGCTGCTGTCTCTCTCTCTCTCTATCTTTCGGTGTTTTGTGCTGCTGTCTCTCTCTCTCTCTCTCTCTCTCTCTCGGTGTTTTGTGCTGCTGTCTCTCTCTCTCGGTGTTTTGTGCTGCTGTCTCTCTCTCTCTCTCTCTCTCTCTCTCTCGGTGTTTTGTGCTGCTGTCTCTCTCTCTCTCTGTCTCGGTGTTTTGTGCTGCTGTCTCTCTCTCTTTCTCTCTCGGTGTTTTGTGCTGCTGTCTCTCTCTCTCTCTCTCTCTCTCTCTCTCGGTGTTTTGTGCTGCTGTCTCTCTCTCTCTCTCTCTTTCGGTGTTTTGTGCTGCTGTCTCTCTCTCTAGGTGTTTTGTGCTGCTGTCTCTCTCTCTCTCTCTCTCTCTCGGTGTTTTGTGCTGCTGTCTCTCTCTCTCTCTCTCTCGCTGTTTGGTGCTGCTGTCTCTCTCTCTCTCTAGGTGTTTTGTGCTGCTGTCTCTCTCTCTCTATCTCTCGGTGTTTTGTGCTGCTGTCTCTCTCTCTCTCTCTCGGTGTTTTGTGCTGCTGTCTCTCTCTCTCTCTCTCTCTCTCTCGGTGTTTTGTGCTGCTGTCTCTCTCTCTCGGTGTTTTGTGCTGCTGTCTCTCTCTCTCTCTCGGTGTTTTGTGCTGCTGTCTCTCTCTCTCTCTATCTTTCGGTGTTTTGTGCTGCTGTCTCTCTCTCTCTCTCTCGGTGTTTTGTGCTGCTGTCTCTCTCTCTCTCTCTCTCTCTCTCTCTCTCTAGGTGTTTTGTGCTGCTGTCTCTCTCTCTCTCTTTTTCTCGGTGTTTTGTGCTGCTGTCTCTCTCTCTCTCTCTCAAGGTGTTTTGTGCTGCTGTCTCTCTCTCTATCTTTCGGTGTTTTGTGCTGCTGTCTCTCTCTCTTTCTCGGTGTTTTGTGCTGCTGTCTCTCTCTCTCTCTCTCTCTCTCGGTGTTTTGTGCTGCTGTCTCTCTCTCTCTCTATCTTTCTCGGTGTTTTGTGCTGCTGTCTGTCTGTCTCTCTCTCTCTCGGTGTATTGTGCTGCTGTCTCTCTCTCTCTCTTTTTCTCGGTGTTTTGTGCTGCAGTCTCTCTCTCTCTCTCTCTCGGTATTTTGTGCTGCTGTCTCTCTCTCCCTCTCGGTATTTTGTGCTGCTGTCTCTCTCTCTCCCTCTCGGTATTTTGTGCTGCTGTCTCTCTCTCTCTCTCTCTCTCTCTCTCTCTCTCGGTATTTTGTGCTTCTGTCTCTCTCTCCCTCTCGGTATTTTGTGCTGCTGTTTCTCTCTCTCCCTCTCGGTATTTTGTGCTGCTGTCTCTCTCTCTCTCTCTCTCCCTCTCGGTATTTTGTGCTGCTGTCTCTCTCTCTCTCTCTCTCTCGGTATTTTGTGCTGCTGTCTCTCTCTCTCTCTCTCGGTATTTTGTGCTGCTGTCTCTCTCTCTCTCTCTCTTGGTGTTTTGTGCTGCTGTCTCTCTCTCTCTCTCTCTCGGTGTTCTGTCCTGCTGTCTCTCTCTCTCTCTCTCGGTGTTTTGTGCTGCAGTCTCTCTCTCTCTCTCTCGGTGTTTTGTGCTGCTGTCTCTCTCTCTCTCTCTCTCGGTATTTTGTGCTGCTGTCTCTCTCTCTCTCTCTCTCGGTATTTTGGGCTGCTGTCTCTCTCTCTCTCTCTCTCTCGGTATTTTGTGCTGCTGTCTCTCTCTCTCTCTCTATCGGTATTTTGTGCTGCTGTCTCTCTCTCTCTTTCTCTTTAGGTGTTTTGTGCTGCTGTCTCTCTCTCTCTCTCTCTCTCTCTCTCACTCTTTCTGTATTTTGTGCTGCTGTCTCTCTCTCTCTCTCTCACTCTCTCGGTGTTTTGTGCTGCTGTCTGTCTCTCTCTCTCTTCCTCTCGGTATTTTGTGCTGCTGTCTCTCACTCCCTCTCGGTATTTTGTGCTGCTGTCTCTCTCTCTCCCTCTCGGTATTTTGTGCTGCTGTCTTTCTCTCTCTCTCTCTCTAGGTATTTTGTGCTGCTGTCTCTCTCTCTCTCTCTCGGTGTTTTGTCCTGCTGTCTCTCTCTCTCTCTCTCTCGGTGTTTTGAGCTGCTGTCTCTCTCTCTCTCTCTCGGTGTTTTGTGCTGCTTTCTCTCTCTCTCTCTCTCTCTCGGTGTTTTGTGCTGCTTTCTCTCTCTCTCTCTCCCTCTCGGTACTTTGTGCTGCTGTCTCTCTCTCTCTCTCTCTCTCCCTCTCGGTATTTTGTGCTGCGGTCTCTCTCTCTCTCTCTCCCTCTCGAGTTTTTGTGCTGCTGTCTCTCTCTCTCGGTATTTTGTGCTGCTGTCTCTCTCCCTCTCTCTCTCTCTCGGTATTTTGTGCTGCTGTCTCTCTCTCTCTCTCTCTCTCTCTCTCTCGGTATTTTGTGCTGCTGTCTCTCTCTCTCTCTCGGTATTTTGTGCTGCTGTCTCTCTCTCTCTCTCTCTCGGTATTTTGTGCTGCTGACTCTCTCCCTCTCTCTCTCTCTCGGTGTTTTGTGCTGCTGTCTCTCTCTCTCTCTCTCTCTCTCTCTCTCGGTATTTTGTGCTGCTGTCTCTCTCTCTCTCTCCCTCTCGGTATTTTGTGCTGCTGTCTCTCTCTCTCTTTCTCGGTGTTTTGTGCTGCTGTCTCTCTCTCTCTCTCTCTCGGTGTTTTGTGCTGCTGTCTCTCTCTCTCTCTCTCGGTATTTTGTGCTGCTCTCTCTCTCTGTCTCTCTCTTTAGGTGTTTTGTGCTGCTGTCTCTCTCTCTCTCTCTCTCGGTGTTTTGTGCTGCTGTCTGTCTCTCTCTCTCTCTCTCTCTCTCGGTATTTTGTGCTGCTGTCTCTCTCTCTCTCTCTCTTTAGGTGTTTTGTGCTGCTGTCTCTCTCTCTCTCTCTCGGTGTTTTCTGCTGCTGTCTCTCTCTCTCTCTCTCTCTCGGTATTTTGTGCTGCTGTCTCACTCTCTCTCTCTCTCTCTCGGTATTTTGTGCTGCTGTGTCTCTCTCTCTCTCTCTCTCCGTATTTTGTGCTGCTGTCTCTCTCTCTCTCTCTCGGTGTTTTGTGCTACTGTCTCTCTCTCTCTCTCGGTATTTTGTGCTGCTGTCTCTCTCTCTCTCTCTCTCTCTCTCTCGGTATTTTTTGCTGCTGTCTCTCTCTCTCTCTCTTTCGGTGTTTTGTGCTGCTGTCTCTCTCTCCCGCTCTCTCGGTGTTTTGTGCTGCTGTCTCTCTCTCTCTCTCTCTCGGTATTTTGTGCTGCTGTCTCTCTCTCTCTCTCTCTTTAGGTGTTTTGTGCTGCTGTCTCTCTCTCTCTCACTCTCGGTATTTTGTGCTGATGTCTCTCTCTCTCTCTCTCTTTAGGTGTTTTGTGCTGCTGTCTCTCTCTCTCTCTCTCTCGGTGTTTTGTGCTGCTTTCTCTCTCTCTCTCTCTCCCTCTCGGTATTTTGTGCTGCGGTCTCTCTCTCTCTCTCTCTCTCTCCCTCTCGAGTTTTTGTGCTGCTGTCTCTCTCTCTCTCGGTGTTTTGTGCTGCTGTCTCTCTCTCTCTCTCTCTCACTCTCGGTATTTTGTGCTGCTGTCTCTCTCTCTCTCTCTCCCTCTCGGTATTTTGTGCTGCTGTCTCTCTCTCTCTCTCTCCCTCTCGGTATTTTGTTCTGCTGTCTCTCTCTCTCGGTATTTTGTGCTGCTGTCTCTCTCTCTCTCGGTATTTTGTGCTGCTGTCTCTCTCTCTCTCTCTCGGTATTTTGTGCTGCTGTCTCTCTCCCTCTCTCTCTCTCTCGGTATTTTGTGCTGCTCTCTCTCTCTCTCTCTCTCTCTCTCTCGGTGTTTTGTTCTGCTGTCTCTCTCTCTCTCTCCCTCTCGGTATTTTGTGCTGCTGTCTCTCTCTCTCTCTCTCTCTCGGTATTTTGTGCTGCTG
>NW_027140837.1:200000-232500 GCF_036365525.1 Heterodontus francisci | reverse complement strand
GCTGCTGTCTCTCTCTCTCTCTCTCTCTCTCGGTGTTTTGTGCTGCTGTCTCTCTCTCTCTCTCTCCTGTGTTCTGTGCTGCTGTCTCTCTCTCTCTCTCTCTCTCTCTCTCGGTGTTTTGTGCTGCTGTCTCTCTCTCTCTCTCTCTCGGTGTTTTGTGCTGCTGTCTCTCTCTGTCTCGGTGTTTTGTGCTGCTGTCTCTCTCTCTCTCTCTCTCTCTCGGTGTTTTGTGCTGCTGTCTCTCTCTCTCTCTCTCTCGGTATTTTGTGCTGCTGTCTCTCTCTCTCTCTCTCTCTCTCTCTCGGTATATTGTGCTGCTGTCTCTCTCTCTCTCTCTCGGTATATTGTGCTGCTGTCTCTCTCCTCTCTCTCTCTCTCGGTATTTTGTGCTGCTGTCTCTCTCTCTCTCTCTCTCGGTATTTTGTGCTGCTGTCTCTCTCTCTCTCTCTCTCTCGGTATTTTGTGCTGCTGTCTCTCTCTCTCTCTCGGTATTTTGTGCTGCTGTGTCTCTCTCTCTCGCTCGGTATTTTGTGCTGCTGTCTCTCTCTCTCTCTCTCTCTCTCTCGGTATTTTGTGCTGCTGTCTCTCTCTCTCTCTCTCTCTCTCTCTCGGTATTTTGTGCTGCTGTCTCTCTCTCTCTCTCTCTCGGTATTTTGTGCTGCTGTCTCTCTCTCTCTCTCGGTATTTTGTGCTGCTGTGTCTCTCTCTCTCGCTCGGTATTTTGTGCTGCTGTCTCTCTCTCTCTCTCTCTCTCTCTCGGTATTTTGTGCTGCTGTCTCTCTCTCTCTCTCTCTCTCTCCCGGTGTTTTGTGCTGCTGTCTCTCTCTCTGTCTCTCTCTCTCTCTCTCTCTCTCGGTATTTTGTGCTGCTGTCTCTCTCTCTCTCTCTCTCTCTCTCTCGGTATTTTGTGCTGCTGTCTCTCTCTCTCTCTCTCGGTGTTTTGTGCTGCTGTCTCTCTCTCTATCTCTCTCTCTCGGTGTTTTGTGCTGCTGTCTCTCTCTCTCTCTCTCTCTCTCTCTCGGTGATTTGTGCTGCTGTCTCTCTCTCTCTCTCTCCTGTGTTCTGTGCTGCTGTCTCTCTCTCTCTCTCTCTCTCTCTCGGTGTTTTGTGCTGCTGTCTCTCTCTCTCTCTCTCTCTCGGTGTTTTGTGCTGCTGTCTCTCTCTCTCTCTCTCTCTCTCGGTGTTTTGTGCTGCTGTCTCTCTCTCTCTCTCTCGGTGTTTTGTGCTGCTGTCTCTCTCTCTATCTCTCTCTCTCGGTGTTTTGTGCTGCTGTCTCTCTCTCTCTCTCTCCTGTGTTCTGTGCTGCTGTCTCTCTCTCTCTCTCTCTCAGTGTTTTGTGCTGCTGTCCCTCTCACTCTCTCTCTCTCTCGGTGTTTTGTGCTGCTGTCTGTCTCTCTCTCTCTCTCTCGGTATTTTGTACTGCTGTCTCTCTCTCTCTCTCGGTGTTTTGTGCTGCTGTCTCCCTCTCTCTCTCTCTGTCGGTGTTTTGTGCTGCTGTCTCTCTCTCTCTCTCTCTCTCTCTCGGTGTTTTGTGCTGCTGTCTCTCTCTCTCTCTCTCTCTCTCGGTGTTTTGTGCTGCTGTCTGTCTCTCTCTCTCTCTCTCGGTATTTTGTACTGATGTCTCTCTCTCTCTCTCTCTCTCTCGGTGTTTTGTGCTGCTGTCTCTCTCTCGGTGTTTTGTGCTGCTGTCTCTCTCTCTCACTCTCTCGGTGTTTTGTGCTGCTGTCTCTCTCTCTCTCTCTCTCTCGGTGTTTTGTGCTGCTGTCTCTCTCTCTCTCTCTCTCGGTGTTTTGTGCTGCTGTCTCTCTCTCTCTCTCTCGGTGTTTTGTGCTGCTGTCTCTCTCTGTCTCGGTGTTTTGTGCTGCTGTCTCTCTCTCTCTCTCTCTCTCTCTCGGTGTTTTGTGCTGCTGTCTCTCTCTCTCTCTCTCTCGGTATTTTGTGCTGCTGTCTCTCTCTCTCGGTGTTTAGTGCTGCTGTCTCTCTCTCTCTCTCTCGGTATTTTGTGCTGCTGTCTCTCTCTCTCTCTCTCTCTCTCTCTCTCGGTATATTGTGCTGCTGTCTCTCTCTCTCTCTCTCGGTATTTTGTGCTGCTGTCTCTCTCTCTCTCTCTCTCTCTCGGTATTTTGTGCTGCTGTCTCTCTCTCTCTCTCGGTATTTTGTGCTGCTGTCTCTCTCTCTCTCTCTCTCTCTCGGTATTTTGTGCTGCTGTCTCTCTCTCTCTCTCTCGGTATTTTGTGCTGCTGTCTCTCTCTCTCTCTCTCTCGGTATTTTGTGCTGCTGTCTCTCTCTCTCTCTCGGTATTTTGTGCTGCTGTGTCTCTCTCTCTCGCTCGGTATTTTGTGCTGCTGTCTCTCTCTCTCTCTCTCTCTCTCTCTCGGTATTTTGTGCTGCTGTCTCTCTCTCTCTCTCTCTCTCTCTCTCTCGGTATTTTGTGCTGCTGTCTCTCTCTCTCTCTCCCGGTGTTTTGTGCTGCTGTCTCTCTCTCTCTCTCTCTCTCTCTCTCTCGGTATTTTGTGCTGCTGTCTCTCTCTCTCTCTCTCGGTGTTTTGTGCTGCTGTCTCTCTCTCTATCTCTCTCTCTCGGTGTTTTGTGCTGCTGTCTCTCTCTCTCTCTCTCTCTCTCTCTCGGTGTTTTGTGCTGCTGTCTCTCTCTCTCTCTCTCCTGTGTTCTGTGCTGCTGTCTCTCTCTCTCTCTCTCTCTCTCTCGGTGTTTTGTGCTGCTGTCTCTCTCTCTCTCTCTCTCGGTGTTTTGTGCTGCTGTCTCTCTCTCTCTCTCTCTCTCTCTCTCGGTGTTTTGTGCTGCTGTCTCTCTCTCTCTCTCTCGGTGTTTTGTGCTGCTGTCTCTCTCTCTCTCTCTCTCTCTCTCAGTGTGTTGTGCTGCTGTCTCTCTCTCTCTCTCTCCTGTGTTCTGTGCTGCTGTCTCTCTCTCTCTCTCTCTCTCAGTGTTTTGTTCTGCTGTCTCTCTCACTCTCTCTCTCTCTCGGTGTTTTGTGCTGCTGTCTGTCTCTCTCTCTCTCTCTCGGTATTTTGTACTGATGTCTCTCTGTCTCTGTCTCTCTCTCGGTGTTTTGTGCTGCTGTCTCTCTCTCTCTCTCTCTCGGTATTTTGTGCTGCTGTCTCTCTCTCTCTCTCTCTCTCTCTCTCGGTATATTGTGCTGCTGTCTCTCTCTCTCTCTCTCGGTATATTGTGCTGCTGTCTCTCTCTCTCTCTCTCTCTCGGTATTTTGTGCTGCTGTCTCTCTCTCTCTCTCTCTCGGTATTTTGTGCTGCTGTCTCTCTCTCTCTCTCTCTCTCGGTATTTTGTGCTGCTGTCTCTCTCTCTCTCTCTCTCTCGGTGTTTTGTGCTGCTGTCTCTCTCTCTCTCTCTCTCTCTCTCTCTCTCGGTGTTTTGTGCTGCTGTCTGTCTCTCTCTCTCTCTCTCGGTATTTTGTACTGATGTCTCTCTCTCTCTCTCTCTCTCTCGGTGTTTTGTGCTGCTGTCTCTCTCTCTCTCTCTCTCTCGGTGTTTTGTGCTGCTGTCTCTCTCTCTCACTCTCTCGGTGTTTTGTGCTGCTGTCTCTCTCTCTCTCTCTCTCTCGGTGTTTTGTGCTGCTGTCTCTCTCTCTCTCTCTCTCGGTGTTTTGTGCTGCTGTCTCTCTCTCTCTCTCTCGGTGTTTTGTGCTGCTGTCTCTCTCTGTCTCGGTGTTTTGTGCTGCTGTCTCTCTCTCTCTCTCACTCTCTTGGTATTTTGTGCTGCTGTCTCTCTCTCTCTCTCTCTCTCGGTATTTTGTGCTGCTGTCTCTCTCTCTCTCTCTCTCTCTCGGTATTTTGTGCTGCTGTCTCTCTCTCTCTCTCGGTATTTTGTGCTGCTGTCTCTCTCTCTCTCTCTCTCTCGGTATTTTGTGCTGCTGTCTCTCTCTCTCTCTCTCTCGGTATTTTGTGCTGCTGTCTCTCTCTCTCTCGGTATTTTGTGCTGCTGTCTCTCTCTCTCTCGCTCGGTATTTGGTGCTGCTGTCTCTCTCTCTCTCTCTCTCTTTCTCGGTATTTTTTGCTGCTGTCTCTCTCTCTCTCTCTCTCTCTCTCGGTATTTTGTGCTGCTGTCTCTCTCTCTCTCTCCCGGTGTTTTGTGCTGCTGTCTCTCTCTCTCTCTCTCTCTCTCTCTCGGTATTTTGTGCTGCTGTATCTCTCTCTCTCGCTCTCTCTCTCGGTATTTTGTGCTGCTGTCTCTCTCTCTCTCTCTCGGTGTTTTGTGCTGCTGTCTCTCTCTCTCTCTCTCTCTCTCGGTGTTTTGTGCTGCTGTCTCTCTCTCTCTCTCTCTCTCTCTCGGTGTTTTGTGCTGCTGTCTCTCTCTCTCTCTCTCCTGTGTTCTGTGCTGCTGTCTCTCTCTCTCTCTCTCTCTCTCTCTCGGTGTTTTGTGCTGCTGTCTCTCTCTCTCTCTCTCTCGGTGTTTTGTGCTGCTGTCTCTCTCTCTCTCTCTCTCTCTCGGTGTTTTGTGCTGCTGTCTCTCTCTCTCTCTCTCTCGGTGTTTTGTGCTGCTGTCTCTCTCTCTATCTCTCTCTCTCGGTGTTTTGTGCTGCTGTCTCTCTCTCTCTCTCTCCTGTGTTCTGTGCTGCTGTCTCTCTCTCTCTCTCTCTCTCAGTGTTTTGTGCTGCTGTCTCTCTCACTCTCTCTCTCTCTCGGTGTTTTGTGCTGCTGTCTCTCTCTCTCTCTCTCGGTATTTTGTACTGATGTCTCTCTGTCTCTCTCTCTCTCTCGGTGTTTTGTGCTGCTGTCTCTCTCTCTCTCTCTCTCTCTCTCTCGGTGTTTTGTGCTGCTGTCTCTCTCTCTCTCTCTCTCTCTCGGTGTTTTGTGCTGCTGTCTGTCTCTCTCTCTCTCTCTCGGTATTTTGTACTGATGTCTCTCTCTCTCTCTCTCTCTCTCTCGGTGTTTTGTGCTGCTGTCTCTCTCTCTCTCTCTCTCTCGGTGTTTTGTGCTGCTGTCTCTCTCTCTCTCTCTGTGTTTTGTGCTGCTGTCTCTCTCTCTCTCTCTCTCTCGGTGTTTTGTGCTGCTGTCTCTCTCTCTCTCTCTCTCTCTCGGTGTTTTGTGCTGCTGTCTTTCTCTCTCTCTCTCTCTCGGTATTTTGTGCTGCTGTCTCTCTCTCTCTCTCTCTCTCTCGGTGTTTTGTGCTGCTATCTCTCTCTCTCTCTCTCGGTATTTTGTGCTGCTGTCTCTCTCTCTCTCTCTCGGTATTTTGTGCTGCTGTCTCTCTCTCTCTCTCTCGGTATTTTGTGCTGCTGTCTCTCTCTCTCTCTCTCTCTCGGTGTTTTGTGCTGCTGTCTCTATCTCTCTCGGTATTTTGTGCTGCTGTCTCTCTCTCTCTCTCTCTCGGTGTTTTGTGCTGCTGTCTCTCTCTCTCTCGGTGTTTTGTGCTGCTGTCTCTCTCTCTCTCTCTCGGTGTTTTGTGCTGCTGTCTCTCTCTCTCGGTATTTTGTGCTGCTGTCTCTCTCTCTCTCGGTGTTTTGTGCTGCTGTCTCTCTCTCTCTCTCTCTCTCTCGGTGTTTTGTGCTGCTGTCTCTCTCTCTCTCTCTCGTTGTTTTGTCCTGCTGTCTCTCTCTCTCTCGGTGTTTTGTGCTGCTGTCTCTCTCTCTCTCTCTCTCTCGGTGTTTTGTGCTTCTGTCTCTCTCTCTCTCTCTCTCGGTATTTTGTGCTGCTGTCTCTCTCTCTCTCTCTCTCTCTCTCTCTCGGTGTTTTGTGCTGCTGTCTCTCTCTCTCTCTCTCTCTCTCGGTATTTTGTGCTGCTGTCTCTCTCTCTCTCTCTCTCGGTGTTTTATGCTGCTGTCTCTCTCTCTCTCTCCTGTGTTCTGTGCTGCTGTCTCTCTCTCTCTCTCTCTCTCGGTGTTTTGTGCTGCTGTCTCTCTCTCTATCTCTCTCTCTCGGTGTTTTGTGCTGCTGTCTCTCTCTCTCTCTCCTGTGTTCTGTGCTGCTGTCTCTCTCTCTCTCTCTCTCGGTGTTTTGTGCTGCTGTCTCTCTCTCTCTCTCTCTCGGTGTTTTGTGCTGCTGTCTCTCTCTCTCACTCTCTCGGTGTTTTGTGCTGCAGTCTCTCTCTCTCTCTCTGTGTTTTGTGCTGCTGTCTCTCTCACTCTCTCTCTCGGTGTTTTGTGCTGCTGTCTCTCTCTCTCTCTCTCTCTCTTGGTGTTTTGTGCTGCTGTCTCTCTCTCTCTCTCTCTCTCTCTCGTTGTTTTGTGCTGCTGTCTCTCTCTCTCTCTCTCTCTCGGTGCTTTGTGCTGCTGTCTCTCTCTCTCTCTCTCTCTCGGTGTTTTGTGCTGCTGTCTCTCTCTCTCTCGGTGTTTTGTGCTGCTGTCTCTCTCTCTCTCTCTCTCTCTCGGTGTTTTGTGCTGCTGTCTCTCTCACTCTCTCGGTATTTTGTGCTGCTGTCTCTCTCTCTCTCTCTCTCTCGGTGTTTTGTGCTGCTGTCTCTCTCTCTCACTCTCTCGGTATTTTGTGCTGCTGTCTCTCTCTCTCTCGGTATTTTGTGCTGCTGTCTCTCTCTCTCTCTCGGTATTTTGTGCTGCTGTCTCGCTCTCTCTATCTCTCGGTATTTTGTGCTGCTGTCTCTCTCTCTCGGTGTTTTGTGCTGCTGTCTCTCTCTCTCTCTCGGTGTTTTGTGCTGCTGTCTCTCTCTCTCTCTCTCGGTGTTTTGTGCTGCTGTCTCTCTCTCTCTCTCTCTCTCGGTGTTTTGTGCTGCTGTCTCTCTCTCTCGGTGTTTAGCGCTGCTGTCTCTCTCTCTCTCTCTTTCTCTCGGTGTTTTGTGCTGCTGTCTCTCTCTCTCTCTCTCTCGGTGTTTTGTGCTGCTGTCTCTCTCTCTCTCTCTCTCTCTCTCTCGGTGTTTTGTGCTGCTGTCTCTCTCTCTCTCTCTCGGTGTTTTGTGCTGCTGTCTCTCTCTCTCACTCTCTCGGTGTTTTGTGCTGCTGTCTCTCTCTCTCGGTGTTTTGTGCTGCTGTCTCTCTCTCTCTCTCTCTCGGTGTTTAGTGCTGCTGTCTCTCTCTCTCTCTCTCGGTGTTTTGTGCTGCTGTCTCTCTCTCTCTCTCTCTCTCTCGGTGTTTTGTGCTGCTGTCTCTCTCTCTCTCTCTCGGTATTTTGTGCTGCTGTCTCTCTCTCTCTCTCTCTCGGTGTTTTGTGCTGCTGTCTCTCTCTGTCTCTCTCTCTTTCTCTCGGTATTTTGTGCTGCTGTCTCTCTCTCTCAATCTCTCTCTCGGTATTTTGTGCTGCTGTCTCTCTCTCTCTCTCTCGGTATTTTGTGCTGCTGTCTCTCTCTCTCTCTCTCGGCATTTTGTGCTGCTGTCTCTCTCTCTCTCGGTATTTTGTGCTGCTGTCTCTCTCTCTCTCTCTCTCTCTCTCTCGGTGATTTGTGCTGCTGTCTCTCTCTCTCTCTCTCTCTCGGTGTTTTGTGCTGCTGTCTCTCTCTCTCTCGGTGTTTTGTGCTGCTGTCTCTCTCTCTCTCTCTCTCTCTCTCTCGGTGTTTTGTGCTGCTGTCTCTCTCACTCTCTCGGTATTTTGTGCTGCTGTCTCTCTCTCTCTCTCTCTCTCGGTGTTTTGTGCTGCTGTCTCTCTCACTCTCTCGGTATTTTGTGCTGCTGTCTCTCTCTCTCTCTCTCGGTGTTTTGTGCTGCTGTCTCTCTCTCTCACTCTCTCGGTATTTTGTGCTGCTGTCTCTCTCTCTCTCGGTATTTTGTGCTGCTGTCTCTCTCTCTCTCTCTCGGTATTTTGTGCTGCTGTCTCGCTCTCTCTATCTCTCGGTATTTTGTGCTGCTGTCTCTCTCTCTCGGTGTTTTGTGCTGCTGTCTCTCTCTCTCTCTCGGTGTTTTGTGCTGCTGTCTCTCTCTCTCTCTCTCGGTGTTTTGTGCTGCTGTCTCTCTCTCTCTCTCTCTCTCGGTGTTTTGTGCTGCTGTCTCTCTCTCTCGGTGTTTAGCGCTGCTGTCTCTCTCTCTCTCTCTTTCTCTTGGTGTTTTGTGCTGCTGTCTCTCTCTCTCTCTCTCTCGGTGTTTTGTGCTGCTGTCTCTCTCTCTCTCTCTCTCTCTCTCTCGGTGTTTTGTGCTGCTGTCTCTCTCTCTCTCTCTCGGTGTTTTGTGCTGCTGTCTCTCTCTCTCACTCTCTCGGTGTTTTGTGCTGCTGTCTCTCTCTCTCGGTGTTTTGTGCTGCTGTCTCTCTCTCTCTCTCTCTCGGTGTTTAGTGCTGCTGTCTCTCTCTCTCTATCTCGGTGTTTTGTGCTGCTGTCTCTCTCTCTCTCTCTCTCTCTCGGTGTTTTGTGCTGCTGTCTCTCTCTCTCTCTCTCGGTATTTTGTGCTGCTGTCTCTCTCTCTCTCTCTCTCGGTGTTTTGTGCTGCTGTCTCTCTCTCTCTCTCTCTCTTTCTCTCGGTATTTTGTGCTGCTGTCTCTCTCTCTCAATCTCTCTCTCGGTATTTTGTGCTGCTGTCTCTCTCTCTCTCTCTCGGTATTTTGTGCTGCTGTCTCTCTCTCTCTCTCTCGGCATTTTGTGCTGCTGTCTCTCTCTCTCTCGGTATTTTGTGCTGCTGTCTCTCTCTCTCTCTCTCTCTCTCTCTCGGTGATTTGTGCTGCTGTCTCTCTCTCTCTCTCTCGGTATTTTGTGCTGCTGTCTCTCTCTCTCTCTCTCTCTCGGTATTTTGTGCTGCTGTCTCTCTCTCTCTCTCTCTCTCGGTGTTTTGTGCTGCTGTCTCTCTCTCTCTCTCTCGGTATTTTGTGCTGCTGTCTCTCTCTCTCTCTCTCTCGGTGTTTTGTGCTGCTGTCTCTCTCTCTCTCTCTCTCTTTCTCTCGGTATTTTGTGCTGCAGTCTCTCTCTCTCTCTCTCGGCATTTTGTGCTGCTGTCTCTCTCTCTCGGTATTTTGTGCTGCTGTCTCTCTCTCTCTCTCTCGGTATTTTGTGCTGCTGTCTCTCTCTCTCTCTCTCTCTCGGTATTTTGTGCTGCTGTCTCTCTCTCTCTCTCTCTCTCTCTCGGTATTTTGTGCTGCTGTCTCTCTCTCTCTCTCTCTCTCTCTCTCTCTCTCGGTATTTTGTGCTGCTGTCTCTCTCTCTCTCTCTCTCTCTCAGTGTTTTGTGCTGCTGTCTCTCTCTCTCTCTCCTGTGTTCTGTGCTGCTGTCTCTCTCTCTCTCTCTCGTTGTTTTGTCCTGCTGTCTCTCTCTCTCTCGGTGTTTTGTGCTGCTGTCTCTCTCTCTCTCTCTCTCTCGGTGTTTTGTGCTTCTGTCTCTCTCTCTCTCTCTCTCGGTATTTTGTGCTGCTGTCTCTCTCTCTCTCTCTCTCTCTCTCTCTCTCGGTGTTTTGTGCTGCTGTCTCTCTCTCTCTCTCTCTCTCTCGGTATTTTGTGCTGCTGACTCTCTCTCTCTCTCTCTCGGTGTTTTGTGCTGCTGTCTCTCTCTCTCTCTCCTGTGTTCTGTGCTGCTGTCTCTCTCTCTCTCTCTCTCTCTCTCTCGGTGTTTTGTGCTGCTGTCTCTCTCTCTATCTCTCTCTCTCGGTGTTTTGTGCTGCTGTCTCTCTCTCTCTCTCCTGTGTTCTGTGCTGCTGTCTCTCTCTCTCTCTCTCTCGGTGTTTTGTGCTGCTGTCTCTCTCTCTCTCTCGGTGTTTTGTGCTGCTGTCTCTCTCTCTCACTCTCTCGGTGTTTTGTGCTGCAGTCTCTCTCTCTCTCTCTGTGTTTTGTGCTGCTGTCTCTCTCACTCTCTCTCTCGGTGTTTTGTGCTGCTGTCTCTCTCTCTCTCTCTCTCTCTCTCTTGGTGTTTTGTGCTGCTGTCTCTCTCTCTCTCTCTCTCTCTCTCGTTGTTTTGTGCTGCTGTCTCTCTCTCTCTCTCTCTCTCGGTGCTTTGTGCTGCTGTCTCTCTCTCTCTCTCTCTCTCGGTGTTTTGTGCTGCTGTCTCTCTCTCTCTCGGTGTTTTGTGCTGCTGTCTCTCTCTCTCTCTCTCTCTCTCGGTGTTTTGTGCTGCTGTCTCTCTCACTCTCTCGGTATTTTGTGCTGCTGTCTCTCTCTCTCTCTCTCTCTCGGTGTTTTGTGCTGCTGTCTCTCTCACTCTCTCGGTATTTTGTGCTGCTGTCTCTCTCTCTCTCTCTCGGTGTTTTGTGCTGCTGTCTCTCTCTCTCACTCTCTCGGTATTTTGTGCTGCTGTCTCTCTCTCTCTCGGTATTTTGTGCTTCTGTCTCTCTCTCTCTCTCTCGGTATTTTGTGCTGCTGTCTCGCTCTCTCTATCTCTCGGTATTTTGTGCTGCTGTCTCTCTCTCTCGGTGTTTTGTGCTGCTGTCTCTCTCTCTCTCTCGGTGTTTTGTGCTGCTGTCTCTCTCTCTCTCTCTCGGTGTTTTGTGCTGCTGTCTCTCTCTCTCTCTCTCTCTCGGTGTTTTGTGCTGCTGTCTCTCTCTCTCGGTGTTTAGCGCTGCTGTCTCTCTCTCTCTCTCTTTCTCTCGGTGTTTTGTGCTGCTGTCTCTCTCTCTCTCTCTCTCGGTGTTTTGTGCTGCTGTCTCTCTCTCTCTCTCTCTCTCTCTCTCGGTGTTTTGTGCTGCTGTCTCTCTCTCTCTCTCTCGGTGTTTTGTGCTGCTGTCTCTCTCTCTCACTCTCTCGGTGTTTTGTGCTGCTGTCTCTCTCTCTCGGTGATTTGTGCTGCTGTCTCTCTCTCTCTCTCTCTCGGTGTTTAGTGCTGCTGTCTCTCTCTCTCTCTCTCGGTGTTTTGTGCTGCTGTCTCTCTCTCTCTCTCTCTCTCTCGGTGTTTTGTGCTGCTGTCTCTCTCTCTCTCTCTCGGTATTTTGTGCTGCTGTCTCTCTCTCTCTCTCTCTCGGTGTTTTGTGCTGCTGTCTCTCTCTCTCTCTCTCTCTTTCTCTCGGTATTTTGTGCTGCTGTCTCTCTCTCTCAATCTCTCTCTCGGTATTTTGTGCTGCTGTCTCTCTCTCTCTCTCTCGGTATTTTGTGCTGCTGTCTCTCTCTCTCTCTCTCGGCATTTTGTGCTGCTGTCTCTCTCTCTCTCGGTATTTTGTGCTGCTGTCTCTCTCTCTCTCTCTCTCTCTCTCTCGGTGATTTGTGCTGCTGTCTCTCTCTCTCTCTCTCTCTCGGTGTTTTGTGCTGCTGTCTCTCTCTCTCTCGGTGTTTTGTGCTGCTGTCTCTCTCTCTCTCTCTCTCTCTCGGTGTTTTGTGCTGCTGTCTCTCTCACTCTCTCGGTATTTTGTGCTGCTGTCTCTCTCTCTCTCTCTCTCTCGGTGTTTTGTGCTGCTGTCTCTCTCACTCTCTCGGTATTTTGTGCTGCTGTCTCTCTCTCTCTCTCTCGGTGTTTTGTGCTGCTGTCTCTCTCTCTCACTCTCGGTATTTTGTGCTGCTGTCTCTCTCTCTCTCGGTATTTTGTGCTGCTGTCTCTCTCTCTCTCTCTCGGTATTTTGTGCTGCTGTCTCGCTCTCTCTATCTCTCGGTATTTTGTGCTGCTGTCTCTCTCTCTCGGTGTTTTGTGCTGCTGTCTCTCTCTCTCTCTCGGTGTTTTGTGCTGCTGTCTCTCTCTCTCTCTCTCGGTGTTTTGTGCTGCTGTCTCTCTCTCTCTCTCTCTCTCGGTGTTTTGTGCTGCTGTCTCTCTCTCTCGGTGTTTAGCGCTGCTGTCTCTCTCTCTCTCTCTTTCTCTCGGTGTTTTGTGCTGCTGTCTCTCTCTCTCTCTCTCTCGGTGTTTTGTGCTGCTGTCTCTCTCTCTCTCTCTCTCTCTCTCTCGGTGTTTTGTGCTGCTGTCTCTCTCTCTCTCTCTCGGTGTTTTGTGCTGCTGTCTCTCTCTCTCACTCTCTCGGTGTTTTGTGCTGCTGTCTCTCTCTCTCGGTGTTTTGTGCTGCTGTCTCTCTCTCTCCCTCTCTCGGTGTTTAGTGCTGCTGTCTCTCTCTCTCTATCTCGGTGTTTTGTGCTGCTGTCTCTCTCTCTCTCTCTCTCTCTCGGTGTTTTGTGCTGCTGTCTCTCTCTCTCTCTCTCGGTATTTTGTGCTGCTGTCTCTCTCTCTCTCTCTCTCGGTGTTTTGTGCTGCTGTCTCTCTCTCTCTCTCTCTCTTTCTCTCGGTATTTTGTGCTGCTGTCTCTCTCTCTCAATCTCTCTCTCGGTATTTTGTGCTGCTGTCTCTCTCTCTCTCTCTCGGTATTTTGTGCTGCTGTCTCTCTCTCTCTCTCTCGGCATTTTGTGCTGCTGTCTCTCTCTCTCGCGGTATTTTGTGCTGCTGTCTCTCTCTCTCTCTCTCTCTCTCTCTCGGTGATTTGTGCTGCTGTCTCTCTCTCTCTCTCTCGGTATTTTGTGCTGCTGTCTCTCTCTCTCTCTCTCTCTCGGTATTTTGTGCTGCTGTCTCTCTCTCTCTCTCTCTCTCGGTGTTTTGTGCTGCTGTCTCTCTCTCTCTCTCTCGGTATTTTGTGCTGCTGTCTCTCTCTCTCTCTCTCTCGGTGTTTTGTGCTGCTGTCTCTCTCTCTCTCTCTCTCTTTCTCTCGGTATTTTGTGCTGCAGTCTCTCTCTCTCTCTCTCGGCATTTTGTGCTGCTGTCTCTCTCTCTCGGTATTTTGTGCTGCTGTCTCTCTCTCTCTCTCTCGGTATTTTGTGCTGCTGTCTCTCTCTCTCTCTCTCTCTCGGTATTTTGTGCTGCTGTCTCTCTCTCTCTCTCTCTCTCTCGGTATTTTGTGCTGCTGTCTCTCTCTCTCTCTCTCTCTCTCTCTCTCTCTCGGTATTTTGTGCTGCTGTCTCTCTCTCTCTCTCTCTCTCTCGGTGTTTTGTGCTGCTGTCTCTCTCTCTCTCTCCTGTGTTCTGTGCTGCTGTCTCTCTCTCTCTCTCTCTCTCTGTGTTTTGTGCTGCTGTCTCTCTCTCTATCTCTCTCTCTCGGTGTTTTGTGCTGCTGTCTCTCTCTCTCTCTCCTGTGTTCTGTGCTGCTGTCTCTCTCTCTCTCTCTCTCTCTCGGTGTTTTGTGCTGCTGTCTCTCTCTCTCTCTCTCTCGGTGTTTTGTGCTGCTGTCTCTCTCTCTCTCTCCTGTGTTCTGTGCTGCTGTCTCTCTCTCTCTCTCTCGGTGTTTTGTGCTGCTGTCTCTCTCTCTCACTCTCTCGGTATTTTGTGCTGCTGTCTCTCTCTCTCTCGGTATTTTGTGCTGCTGTCTCTCTCTCTCTCTCTCGGTATTTTGTGCTGCTGTCTCGCTCTCTCTATCTCTCGGTATTTTGTGCTGCTGTCTCTCTCTCTCTGTGTTTTGTGCTGCTGTCTCTCTCTCTCTCTCGGTGTTTTGTGCTGCTGTCTCTCTCTCTCTCTCTCGGTGTTTTGTGCTGCTGTTTCTCTCTCTCTCTCTCTCTCGGTGTTTTGTGCTGCTGTCTCTCTCTCTCGGTGTTTAGCGCTGCTGTCTCTCTCTCTCTCTCTTTCTCTCGGTGTTTTGTGCTGCTGTCTCTCTCTCTCTCTCTCTCGGTGTTTTGTGCTGCTGTCTCTCTCTCTCTCTCTCTCTCTCTCTCGGTGTTTTGTGCTGCTGTCTCTCTCTCTCTCTCTCGGTGTTTTGTGCTGCTGTCTCTCTCTCTCACTCTCTCGGTGTTTTGTGCTGCTGTCTCTCTCTCTCGGTGTTTTGTGCTGCTGTCTCTCTCTCTCTCTCTCTCGGTGTTTAGTGCTGCTGTCTCTCTCTCTCTCTCTCGGTGTTTTGTGCTGCTGTCTCTCTCTCTCTCTCTCTCTCTCGGTGTTTTGTGCTGCTGTCTCTCTCTCTCTCTCTCGGTATTTTGTGCTGCTGTCTCTCTCTCTCTCTCTCTCGGTGTTTTGTGCTGCTGTCTCTCTCTCTCTCTCTCTCTCTTTCTCTCGGTATTTTGTGCTGCTGTCTCTCTCTCTCAATCTCTCTCTCGGTATTTTGTGCTGCTGTCTCTCTCTCTCTCTCTCGGTATTTTGTGCTGCTGTCTCTCTCTCTCTCTCTCGGCATTTTGTGCTGCTGTCTCTCTCTCTCTTGGTATTTTGTGCTGCTGTCTCTCTCTCTCTCTCTCTCTCTCTCTCGGTGATTTGTGCTGCTGTCTCTCTCTCTCTCTCTCTCTCGGTGTTTTGTGCTGCTGTCTCTCTCTCTCTCGGTGTTTTGTGCTGCTATCTCTCTCTCTCTCTCTCTCTCTCTCTCGGTGTTTTGTGCTGCTGTCTCTCTCACTCTCTCGGTATTTTGTGCTGCTGTCTCTCTCTCTCTCTCTCTCTCGGTGTTTTGTGCTGCTGTCTCTCTCACTCTCTCGGTATTTTGTGCTGCTGTCTCTCTCTCTCTCTCTCGGTGTTTTGTGCTGCTGTCTCTCTCTCTCACTCTCTCGGTATTTTGTGCTGCTGTCTCTCTCTCTCTCGGTATTTTGTGCTGCTGTCTCTCTCTCTCTCTCTCGGTATTTTGTGCTGCTGTCTCGCTCTCTCTATCTCTCGGTATTTTGTGCTGCTGTCTCTCTCTCTCGGTGTTTTGTGCTGCTGTCTCTCTCTCTCTCTCGGTGTTTTGTGCTGCTGTCTCTCTCTCTCTCTCTCGGTGTTTTGTGCTGCTGTCTCTCTCTCTCTCTCTCTCTCGGTGTTTTGTGCTGCTGTCTCTCTCTCTCGGTGTTTAGCGCTGCTGTCTCTCTCTCTCTCTCTTTCTCTCGGTGTTTTGTGCTGCTGTCTCTCTCTCTCTCTCTCTCGGTGTTTTGTGCTGCTGTCTCTCTCTCTCTCTCTCTCTCTCTCTCGGTGTTTTGTGCTGCTGTCTCTCTCTCTCTCTCTCGGTGTTTTGTGCTGCTGTCTCTCTCTCTCACTCTCTCGGTGTTTTGTGCTGCTGTCTCTCTCTCTCGGTGTTTTGTGCTGCTGTCTCTCTCTCTCTCTCTCTCGGTGTTTAGTGCTGCTGTCTCTCTCTCTCTATCTCGGTGTTTTGTGCTGCTGTCTCTCTCTCTCTCTCTCTCTCTCGGTGTTTTGTGCTGCTGTCTCTCTCTCTCTCTCTCGGTATTTTGTGCTGCTGTCTCTCTCTCTCTCTCTCTCGGTGTTTTGTGCTGCTGTCTCTCTCTCTCTCTCTCTCTTTCTCTCGGTATTTTGTGCTGCTGTCTCTCTCTCTCAATCTCTCTCTCGGTATTTTGTGCTGCTGTCTCTCTCTCTCTCTCTCGGTATTTTGTGCTGCTGTCTCTCTCTCTCTCTCTCGGCATTTTGTGCTGCTGTCTCTCTCTCTCTCGGTATTTTGTGCTGCTGTCTCTCTCTCTCTCTCTCTCTCTCTCTCGGTGATTTGTGCTGCTGTCTCTCTCTCTCTCTCTCGGTATTTTGTGCTGCTGTCTCTCTCTCTCTCTCTCTCTCGGTATTTTGTGCTGCTGTCTCTCTCTCTCTCTCTCTCTCGGTGTTTTGTGCTGCTGTCTCTCTCTCTCTCTCTCGGTATTTTGTGCTGCTGTCTCTCTCTCTCTCTCTCTCGGTGTTTTGTGCTGCTGTCTCTCTCTCTCTCTCTCTCTTTCTCTCGGTATTTTGTGCTGCAGTCTCTCTCTCTCTCTCTTGGCATTTTGTGCTGCTGTCTCTCTCTCTCGGTATTTTGTGCTGCTGTCTCTCTCTCTCTCTCTCGGTATTTTGTGCTGCTGTCTCTCTCTCTCTCTCTCTCTCGGTATTTTGTGCTGCTGTCTCTCTCTCTCTCTCTCTCTCTCTCGGTATTTTGTGCTGCTGTCTCTCTCTCTCTCTCTCTCTCTCTCTCGGTATTTTGTGCTGCTGTCTCTCTCTCTCTCTCTCTCTCTCGGTGTTTTGTGCTGCTGTCTCTCTCTCTCTCTCCTGTGTTCTGTGCTGCTGTCTCTCTCTCTCTCTCTCTCTCTCTGTGTTTTGTGCTGCTGTCTCTCTCTCTATCTCTCTCTCTCGGTGTTTTGTGCTGCTGTCTCTCTCTCTCTCTCCTGTGTTCTGTGCTGCTGTCTCTCTCTCTCTCTCTCTCTCGGTGTTTTGTGCTGCTGTCTCTCTCTCTCTCTCTCTCGGTGTTTTGTGCTGCTGTCTCTCTCTCTCTCTCCTGTGTTCTGTGCTGCTGTCTCTCTCTCTCTCTCTCTCTGTGTTTTGTGCTGCTGTCTCTCTCTCTATCTCTCTCTCTCGGTGTTTTGTGCTGCTGTCTCTCTCTCTCTCTCCTGTGTTCTGTGCTGCTGTCTCTCTCTCTCTCTCTCTCTCTCGGTGTTTTGTGCTGCTGTCTCTCTCTCTCTCTCTCTCGGTGTTTTGTGCTGCTGTCTCTCTCTCTCTCTCTCTCTCGGTGTTTTGTGCTGCTGTCTCTCTCTCTCTCTCTCTCGGTGTTTTGTGCTGCTGTCTCTCTCTCTCGCTGCCTCTCTTGGTGTTTTGTGCTGCAGTCTCTCTCTCTCTCTGTCTCTCTCGGTGTTTTGTGCTGCTGTCTCTCTCTCTCGCTGCCTCTCTTGGTGTTTTGTGCTGCTGTCTCTCTCTCTCTCTCTCTCGGTGTTTTGTGCTGCTGTCTCTCTCTCTCTCTCTCTCTCTCTCTCTCTCGGTGTTTTGTGCTGCTGTCTCTCTCTCTCTCTCTCTCGGTGTTTTGTGCTGCTCTCTCTCTCTCTCTCTCTCTCTCGGTGTTCTGTGCTGCTGTCTCTCTCTCTCTCTCTCTCTCTCGGTGTTCTGTGCTGCTGTCTCTGTCTCTCTCTCTCTCTCTCTCTCGGTGTTTTGTGCTGCTGTCTCTCTCTCTCTCTCTCGGTATTTTGTGCTGCTGTCTCTCTCTCTCTGTCTCTCTCGGTGTTTTGTGCTGCTGTCTCTCTCTCTCTCTCTCGCTCGGTGTTTTGTGCTGCTGTCTCTCTCTCTCTCGGTATTTTGTGCTGCTGTCTCTCTCTCTCTCTCTCTCGGTGTTTTGTGCTGCTGTCTCTCTCTCTCTCTCTCGATGTTTTCTGCTGCTGTCTCTCTCTCTCTCTCTCTCGGTGTTTTGTTCTGCTGTCTCTCTCTCTCTCTCAGTATTTTGTGCTGCTGTCTCTCTCTCTCTCTCGGTGTTTTGTGCTGCTGTCTCTCTCTCTCTCTCTCTCTCGGTGTTTTGTGCTGCTGTCTCTCTCTCTCTCTCTCGTTGTTTTGTGCTGCTGTCTCTCTCTCTCTCGGTATTTTGTGCTGCTGTCTCTCTCTCTCTCTCTCGGTGTTTTGTGCTGCTGTCTCTCTCTCTCTCTCTCTCTCTCGGTGTTTTGTTCTGCTGTCTCTCTCTCTCTCTCGGTGTTTTGTGCTGCTGTCTCTCTGTCTCTCTCTCTGTGTTTTGTTCTGCAGTCTCTCTCTCTCTCTGTCTCTCTCGGTGTTTTGTGCTGCTGTCTCTCTCTCTCTCTGTGTTTTGTGCTGCTGTCTCTCTCTCTCTCTCTCTCGGTGTTTTGTGCTGCTGTCTCTCTCTCTCTCTCTCTCGTTGTTTTGTGCTGCTGTCTCTCTCTCTCTCTCTCTGTGTTTTGTGCTGCTGTCTCTCTCTCTCTCTCTCTCTCTCTCGGTGTTTTGTGCTGCTGTCTCTCTCTCTCTCTCTCTCTCTCTCTCGGTGTTTTGTGCTGCTGTCTCTCTCTCTCTCTCTCTCTCTCGGTATTTTGTGCTGCTGTCTCTCTCTCTCTCTCTCGGTGTTTTGTGCTGCTGTCTCTCTCTCTCTCGGTGTTTTGTGCTGCTGTCTCTCTCTCTCTCTGTCTCTCTCGGTGTTTTGTGCTGCTGTCTCTCTCTCTCTCTCTCTCGCGGTCTTTTGTGCTGCTTTCTCTCTCACTCTCGGTATTTTGTGCTGCTGTCTCTCTCTCTCTCTCTCGGTGTTTTGTGCTGCTGTCTCTCTCTCTCGGTGTTTTGTGCTGCTGTCTCTCTCTCTCTCTCTCTCTTGGTGTTTTGTGCTGCTCTCTCTCTCTCTCTCTGTCTCTATCGGTGTTTTGTGCTGCTCTCTCTCTCTCTCGGTGTTTTGTGCTGCTGTCTCTCTCTCTCTCTCTTTCTCGTTGTTTTGTGCTGCTGTCTCTCTCTCTCTCTCTCGGTGTTTTGTGCTGCTGTCTCTCTCTCTCGGTATTTTGTGCTGCTGTCTCTCTCTCTCTCTCTCTCTCGGTGTTTTGTGCTGCTGTCTCTCTCTCTCTCGGTATTTTGTGCTGCTGTCTCTCTCTCTCTCTCGGTGTTTTGTGCTGCTGTCTCTCTCTCTCTCTCTCTCTCGGTGTTTTGTGCTGCTGTCTCTCTCTCTCTCTCTCTCTCGGTATTTTGTGCTGCTGTCTCTCTCTCTCACTCTCTCGGTGTTTTGTGCTGCAGTCTCTCTCTCTCTCTCTGTGTTTTGTGCTGCTGTCTCTCTCTCTCTCTCTCTCGGTGTTTTGTGCTGCTGTCTCTCTCTCTCTCTCTCTCTCTCTTGGTGTTTTGTGCTGCTGTCTCTCTCTCTCTCTCTCTCTCTCGTTGTTTTGTGCTGCTGTCTCTCTCTCTCTCTCTCTCTCGGTGCTTTGTGCTGCTGTCTCTCTCTCTCTCTCTCTCTCGGTGTTTTGTGCTGCTGTCTCTCTCTCTCTCGGTGTTTTGTGCTGCTGTCTCTCTCTCTCTCTCTCTCTCTCTCTCGGTGTTTTGTGCTGCTGTCTCTCTCTCTCACTCTCTCGGTATTTTGTGCTGCTGTCTCTCTCTCTCTCTCTCTCTCGGTGTTTTGTGCTGCTGTCTCTCTCACTCTCTCGGTATTTTGTGCTGCTGTCTCTCTCTCTCTCTCGGTGTTTTGTGCTGCTGTCTCTCTCTCTCACTCTCTCGGTATTTTGTGCTGCTGTCTCTCTCTCTCTCGGTATTTTGTGCTGCTGTCTCTCTCTCTCTCTCTCGGTATTTTGTGCTGCTGTCTCGCTCTCTCTATCTCTCGGTATTTTGTGCTGCTGTCTCTCTCTCTCGGTGTTTAGTGCTGCTGTCTCTCTCTCTCTCTCGGTGTTTTGTGCTGCTGTCTCTCTCTCTCTCTCTCTCTCGGTGTTTTGTGCTGCTGTCTCTCTCTCTCTCTCGGTGTTTTGTGCTGCTGTCTCTCTCTCTCGGTGTTTAGTGCTGCTGTCTCTCTCTCTCTCTCTTTCTCTCGGTGTTTTGTGCTGCTGTCTCTCTCTCTCTCTCTCTCGGTGTTTTGTGCTGCTGTCTCTCTCTCTCTCTCTCTCTCTCGGTGTTTTGTGCTGCTGTCTCTCTCTCTCTCTCTCGGTGTTTTGTGCTGCTGTCTCTCTCTCTCACTCTCTCGGTGTTTTGTGCTGCTGTCTCTCTCTCTCTCTCGGTGTTTTGTGCTGCTGTCTCTCTCTCTCTCTCTCTCGGTGTTTAGTGCTGCTGTCTCTCTCTCTCTCTCTCTCTCGGTGTTTTGTGCTGCTGTCTCTCTCTCTCTCTCTCTCTCTCTCTCGGTGTTTTGTGCTGCTGTCTCTCTCTCTCTCTCTCGGTATTTTGTGCTGCTGTCTCTCTCTCTCTCTCTCTCGGTGTTTTGTGCTGCTGTCTCTCTCTCTCTCTCTCTCTTTCTCTCGGTATTTTGTGCTGCTGTCTCTCTCTCTCAATCTCTCTCTCGGTATCTTGTGCTGCTGTCTCTCTCTCTCTCTCTCGGTATTTTGTGCTGCTGTCTCTCTCTCTCTCTCTCGGCATTTTGTGCTGCTGTCTCTCTCTCTCGGTATTTTGTGCTGCTGTCTCTCTCTCTCTCTCTCGGTATTTTGTGCTGCTGTCTCTCTCTCTCTCTCTCTCTCGGTATTTTGTGCTGCTGTCTCTCTCTCTCTCTCTCTCTCGGTGTTTTGTGCTGCTGTCTCTCTCTCTCTCTCTCGGTATTTTGTGCTGCTGTCTCTCTCTCTCTCTCTCTCGGTGTTTTGTGCTGCTGTCTCTCTCTCTCTCTCTCTCTTTCTCTCGGTATTTTGTGCTGCTGTCTCTCTCTCTCAATCTCTCTCTCGGTATTTTGTGCTGCTGTCTCTCTCTCTCTCTCTCGGTATTTTGTGCTGCAGTCTCTCTCTCTCTCTCTCGGCATTTTGTGCTGCTGTCTCTCTCTCTCGGTATTTTGTGCTGCTGTCTCTCTCTCTCTCGGTATTTTGTGCTGCTGTCTCTTTCTCTCTCTCTCTCTCGGTATTTTGTGCTGCTGTCTCTCTCTCTCTCTCTCTCTCTCTCTCGGTATTTTGTGCTGCTCTCTCTCTCTCTCTCTCTCTCTCTCTCTCTCTCTCGGTATTTTGTGCTGCTGTCTCTCTCTCTCTCTCTCTCTCTCGGTGTTTTGTGCTGCTGTCTCTCTCTCTCTCTCCTGTGTTCTGTGCTGCTGTCTCTCTCTCTCTCTCTCGGTGTTTTGTGCTGCTGTCTCTCTCTCTATCTCTCTCTCTCGGTGTTTTGTGCTGCTGTCTCTCTCTCTCTCTCCTGTGTTCTGTGCTGCTGTCTCTCTCTCTCTCTCTCTCTCGGTGTTTTGTGCTGCTGTCTCTCTCTCTCTCTCTCTCGGTGTTTTGTGCTGCTGTCTGTCTCTCTCTCTCTCTCTCGGTATTTTGTACTGATGTCTGTCTCTCTCTCTCTCTCTCGGTGTTTTGTGCTGCTGTCTCTCTCTCTCTCTCTCTCTCGGTGTTTTGTGCTGCTGTCTCTCTCTCTCTCTCTCTCTGTCTGTGTTTTGTGCTGCTGTCTCTCTCTCTCTCTCTCTCTCTCGGTGTTTTGTGCTGCTGTCTGTCTCTCTCTCTCTCGGTATTTTGTACTGATGTCTCTCTCTCTCTCTCTCTCTCGGTGTTTTGTGCTGCTGTCTCTCTCTCTCGGTGTTTTGTGCTGCTGTCTCTCTCTCTCTCTCTCTCTCTCGGTGTCCTGTGCTGCTGTCTCTCTCTCTCTCTCTCTCTCTCGGTGTTCTGTGCTGCTGTCTCTGTCTCTCTCTCTCTCTCTCTCGGTGTTTTGTGCTGCTGTCTGTCTCTCTCTCTCTCGGTATTTTGTGCTGCTGTCTCTCTCTCTCTGTCTCTCTCGGTGTTTTGTGCTGCTGTCTCTCTCTCTCTCTCTCTCTCGGTGTTTTGTGCTGCTGTCTCTCTCTCTCTGTCTCTCTCGGTGTTTTGTGCTGCTGTCTGTCTCTCTCTCTCTCGGTATTTTGTGCTGCTGTCTCTCTCTCTCTGTCTCTCTCGGTGTTTTGTGCTGCTGTCTCTCTCTCTCTCTCTCTCGGTGTTTTGTGCTGCTGTCTCTCTCTCTCTCTCTCTCTCGATGTTTTGTGCTGCTGTCTCTCTCTCTCTCTCTCGGTGTTTTGTGCTGCTGTCTCTCTCTCTCTCTCGGTATTTTGTGCTGCTGTCTCTCTCTCTCTCTCTCGGTGTTTTGTGCTGCTGTCTCTCTCTCTCTCTCTCGGTGTTTTGTGCTGCTGTCTCTCTCTCTCTCTCTCTCTCTCTCTCGGTGTTTTGTGCTGCTGTCTCTCTCTCTCTCTCTCTCTCTCGGTATTTTGTGCTGCTGTCTCTCTCTCTCTCTCTCGGTGTTTTGTGCTGCTGTCTCTCTCTCTCTCGGTGTTTTGTGCTGCTGTCTCTCTCTCTCTCTGTCTCTCTCGGTGTTTTGTGCTGCTGTCTCTCTCTCTCTCTCTCTCGCGGTCTTTTGTGCTGCTTTCTCTCTCACTCTCGGTATTTTGTGCTGCTGTCTCTCTCTCTCTCTCTCGGTGTTTTGTGCTGCTGTCTCTCTCTCTCGGTGTTTTGTGCTGCTGTCTCTCTCTCTCTCTCTCTCTTGGTGTTTTGTGCTGCTCTCTCTCTCTCTCTCTGTCTCTATCGGTGTTTTGTGCTGCTCTCTCTCTCTCTCGGTGTTTTGTGCTGCTGTCTCTCTCTCTCTCTCTTTCTCGTTGTTTTGTGCTGCTGTCTCTCTCTCTCTCTCTCGGTGTTTTGTGCTGCTGTCTCTCTCTCTCGGTATTTTGTGCTGCTGTCTCTCTCTCTCTCTCTCTCTCGGTGTTTTGTGCTGCTGTCTCTCTCTCTCTCGGTATTTTGTGCTGCTGTCTCTCTCTCTCTCTCGGTGTTTTGTGCTGCTGTCTCTCTCTCTCTCTCTCTCTCGGTGTTTTGTGCTGCTGTCTCTCTCTCTCTCTCTCTCTCGGTATTTTGTGCTGCTGTCTCTCTCTCCCACTCTCTCGGTGTTTTGTGCTGCAGTCTCTCTCTCTCTCTCTGTGTTTTGTGCTGCTGTCTCTCTCTCTCTCTCTCTCGGTGTTTTGTGCTGCTGTCTCTCTCTCTCTCTCTCTCTCTCTTGGTGTTTTGTGCTGCTGTCTCTCTCTCTCTCTCTCTCTCTCGTTGTTTTGTGCTGCTGTCTCTCTCTCTCTCTCTCTCTCGGTGCTTTGTGCTGCTGTCTCTCTCTCTCTCTCTCTCTCGGTGTTTTGTGCTGCTGTCTCTCTCTCTCTCGGTGTTTTGTGCTGCTGTCTCTCTCTCTCTCTCTCTCTCTCTCTCGGTGTTTTGTGCTGCTGTCTCTCTCTCTCACTCTCTCGGTATTTTGTGCTGCTGTCTCTCTCTCTCTCTCTCTCTCGGTGTTTTGTGCTGCTGTCTCTCTCACTCTCTCGGTATTTTGTGCTGCTGTCTCTCTCTCTCTCTCGGTGTTTTGTGCTGCTGTCTCTCTCTCTCACTCTCTCGGTATTTTGTGCTGCTGTCTCTCTCTCTCTCGGTATTTTGTGCTGCTGTCTCTCTCTCTCTCTCTCGGTATTTTGTGCTGCTGTCTCGCTCTCTCTATCTCTCGGTATTTTGTGCTGCTGTCTCTCTCTCTCGGTGTTTTGTGCTGCTGTCTCTCTCTCTCTCTCGGTGTTTTGTGCTGCTGTCTCTCTCTCTCTCTCTCGGTGTTTTGTGCTGCTGTCTCTCTCTCTCTCTCGGTGTTTTGTGCTGCTGTCTCTCTCTCTCGGTGTTTAGTGCTGCTGTCTCTCTCTCTCTCTCTTTCTCTCGGTGTTTTGTGCTGCTGTCTCTCTCTCTCTCTCTCTCGGTGTTTTGTGCTGCTGTCTCTCTCTCTCTCTCTCTCTCTCGGTGTTTTGTGCTGCTGTCTCTCTCTCTCTCTCTCGGTGTTTTGTGCTGCTGTCTCTCTCTCTCACTCTCTCGGTGTTTTGTGCTGCTGTCTCTCTCTCTCTCTCGGTGTTTTGTGCTGCTGTCTCTCTCTCTCTCTCGGTGTTTAGTGCTGCTGTCTCTCTCTCTCTCTCTCTCTCGGTGTTTTGTGCTGCTGTCTCTCTCTCTCTCTCTCTCTCTCTCTCGGTGTTTTGTGCTGCTGTCTCTCTCTCTCTCTCTCGGTATTTGGTGCTGCTGTCTCTCTCTCTCTCTCTCTCGGTGTTTTGTGCTGCTGTCTCTCTCTCTCTCTCTCTCTTTCTCTCGGTATTTTGTGCTGCTGTCTCTCTCTCTCAATCTCTCTCTCGGTATTTTGTGCTGCTGTCTCTCTCTCTCTCTCTCGGTATTTTGTGCTGCTGTCTCTCTCTCTCTCTCTCGGCATTTTGTGCTGCTGTCTCTCTCTCTCGGTATTTTGTGCTGCTGTCTCTCTCTCTCTCTCTCGGTATTTTGTGCTGCTGTCTCTCTCTCTCTCTCTCTCTCGGTATTTTGTGCTGCTGTCTCTCTCTCTCTCTCTCTCTCGGTGTTTTGTGCTGCTGTCTCTCTCTCTCTCTCTCGGTATTTTGTGCTGCTGTCTCTCTCTCTCTCTCTCTCGGTGTTTTGTGCTGCTGTCTCTCTCTCTCTCTCTCTCTTTCTCTCGGTATTTTGTGCTGCTGTCTCTCTCTCTCAATCTCTCTCTCGGTATTTTGTGCTGCTGTCTCTCTCTCTCTCTCTCGGTATTTTGTGCTGCAGTCTCTCTCTCTCTCTCTCGGCATTTTGTGCTGCTGTCTCTCTCTATCGGTATTTTGTGCTGCTGTCTCTCTCTCTCTCGGTATTTTGTGCTGCTGTCTCTTTCTCTCTCTCTCTCTCGGTATTTTGTGCTGCTGTCTCTCTCTCTCTCTCTCTCTCTCTCTCGGTATTTTGTGCTGCTGTCTCTCTCTCTCTCTCTCTCTCTCTCTCTCTCTCTCGGTATTTTGTGCTGCTGTCTCTCTCTCTCTCTCTCTCTCTCGGTGTTTTGTGCTGCTGTCTCTCTCTCTCTCTCCTGTGTTCTGTGCTGCTGTCTCTCTCTCTCTCTCTCTCTCGGTGTTTTGTGCTGCTGTCTCTCTCTCTATCTCTCTCTCTCGGTGTTTTGTGCTGCTGTCTCTCTCTCTCTCTCCTGTGTTCTGTGCTGCTGTCTCTCTCTCTCTCTCTCTCTCGGTGTTTTGTGCTGCTGTCTCTCTCTCTCTCTCTCTCGGTGTTTTGTGCTGCTGTCTGTCTCTCTCTCTCTCTCTCGGTATTTTGTACTGATGTCTGTCTCTCTCTCTCTCTCTCGGTGTTTTGTGCTGCTGTCTCTCTCTCTCTCTCTCTCTCGGTGTTTTGTGCTGCTGTCTCTCTCTCTCTCTCTCTCTGTCTGTGTTTTGTGCTGCTGTCTCTCTCTCTCTCTCTCTCTCTCGGTGTTTTGTGCTGCTGTCTGTCTCTCTCTCTCTCTCTCGGTATTTTGTACTGATGTCTCTCTCTCTCTCTCTCTCTCGGTGTTTTGTGCTGCTGTCTCTCTCTCTCGGTGTTTTGTGCTGCTGTCTCTCTCTCTCTCTCTCTCGGTGTTCTGTGCTGCTGTCTCTCTCTCTCTCTCTCTCTCTCGGTGTTCTGTGCTGCTGTCTCTGTCTCTCTCTCTCTCTCGGTGTTTTGTGCTGCTGTCTGTCTCTCTCTCTCTCGGTATTTTGTGCTGCTGTCTCTCTCTCTCTGTCTCTCTCGGTGTTTTGTGCTGCTGTCTCTCTCTCTCTCTCTCTCTCGGTGTTTTGTGCTGCTGTCTCTCTCTCTCTGTCTCTCTCGGTGTTTTGTGCTGCTGTCTGTCTCTCTCTCTCTCGGTATTTTGTGCTGCTGTCTCTCTCTCTCTGTCTCTCTCGGTGTTTTGTGCTGCTGTCTCTCTCTCTCTCTCTCTCTCTCGGTGTTTTGTGCTGCTGTCTCTCTCTCTCTCTCTCTCTCGATGTTTTGTGCTGCTGTCTCTCTCTCTCTCTCTCGGTGTTTTGTGCTGCTGTCTCTCTCTCTCTCTCGGTATTTTGTGCTGCTGTCTCTCTCTCTCTCTCTCGGTGTTTTGTGCTGCTGTCTCTCTCTCTCTCTCTCGGTGTTTTGTGCTGCTGTCTCTCTCTCTCTCTCTCGTTGTTTTGTGCTGCTGTCTCTCTCTCTCTCGGTATTTTGTGCTGCTGTCTCTCTCTCTCTCTCTCGGTGTTTTGTGCTGCTGTCTCTCTCTCTCTCTCTCTCGGTGTTTTGTTCTGCTGTCTCTCTCTCTCTCTCTAGGTGTTTTGTGCTGCTGTCTCTCTGTCTCTCTCTCGGTGTTTTGTGCTGCAGTCTCTCTCTCTCTCTGTCTCTCTCGGTGTTTTGTGCTGCTGTCTCTCTCTCTCTCTCTCTCGGTGTTTTGTTCTGCTGTCTGTCTCTCTCTCTCTAGGTGTTTTGTGCTGCTGTCTCTCTCTCTCTCTCTCTTGGTGTTTTGTGCTGCTGTCTCTCTCTATCTCTCTCTCTCTCTCGGTGTTTTGTGCTGCTGTCTCTCTCTCTCTCTCTCTCTCGGTGTTTTGTGCTGCTGTCTCTCTCTCTCTCTCTCTCTCGGTGTTCTGTGCTGCTGTCTCTCTCTCTCTCTCTCTCTCTCGGTGTTCTGTGCTGCTGTCTCTGTCTCTCTCTCTCTCTCTCTCTCGGTGTTTTGTGCTGCTGTCTCTCTCTCTCTCTCTCGGTATTTTGTGCTGCTGTCTCTCTCTCTCTGTCTCTCTCGGTGTTTTGTGCTGCTGTCTCTCTCTCTCTCTCTCTCTCGGTGTTTTGTGCTGCTGTCTCTCTCTCTCTCGGTATTTTGTGCTGCTGTCTCTCTCTCTCTCTCTCTCTCGGTGTTTTGTGCTGCTGTCTCTCTCTCTCTCTCTCGATGTTTTGTGCTGCTGTCTCTCTCTCTCTCTCGGTGTTTTGTGCTGCTGTCTCTCTCTCTCTCTCTCGGTATTTTGTGCTGCTGTCTCTCTCTCTATCTCTCGGTGTTTTGTGCTGCTTTCTCTCTGTCTCTCTCTCGGTGTTTTGTGCTGCAGTCTCTCTCTCTCTCTGTCTCTCTCGGTGTTTTGTGCTGCTGTCTCTCTCTCTCTCGGTGTTTTGTGCTGCTGTCTCTCTCTCTCTCTCTCTCGGTGTTTTGTGCTGCTGTCTCTCTCTCTCTCTCTCGGTATTTTGTGCTGCTGATTCTCTCTCTCTCTCTCGGTGTTTTGTGCTGCTGTCTCTCTCTCTCTCTCTCGGTGTTTTGTGCTGCTGTCTCTCTCTCTCTCTCGGTGTTTTGTGCTGCTGTCTCTCTCTCTCTCTCTCTCTCGGTGTTTTGTGCTGCTGTCTCTCTCTCTCTCTCTCTCTCACTCTCTCTCGGTGTTTTGTTCTGCTGTCTCTCTCTCTCTCTCGGTATTTTGTGCTGCTGTCTCTCTCTCTGTCTCGGTATTTAGTGCTGCTGTCTCTCTCTCTCTCTCTCTCTCTCGGTGTTTTGTGCTGCTGTCTCTCTCTCTCTCTCGGTATTTTGTGCTGCTGTCTCTGTCTCTCTCTCTCTCTCGGTGTTTTGTGCTGCTGTCTCTCTCTCTCTCTCTCGGTGTTCTGTGCTGCTGTCTCTGTCTCTCTCTCTCTCTCTCTCTCGGTGTTTTGTGCTGCTGTCTCTCTCTCTCGGTGTTTTGTGCTGCTGTCTCTCTCTCTCTCTCTCTCGGTGTTTTGTGCTGCTGTCGCTCTCTCTCTCTCTCTCGGTGTTTTGTGCTGCTGTCTCTCTCTCTCGGTATTTTGTGCTGCTGTCTCTCTCTCTCTCTCTCGTTGTTTTGTGCTGCTGTCTCTCTCTCTCGCTCTGTGTTTTGTGCTGCTGTCTCTCTCTCTCTCACTCTCTCTCGGTATTTTGTGCTGCTGTCTCTCTCTCTCTCTTTGTATTTTGTGCTGCTGTCTCTCTCTCTCTCTCGGTATTTTGTGCTGCTGTCTCTCTCTCTCTCTCGGTATTTTGTGCTGCTGTCTCTGTCTCTCTCTCTCTCTCGGTGTTTTGTGCTGCTGTCTCTCTCTCTCTCTCTCGGTGTTCTGTGCTGCTGTCTCTGTCTCTCTCTCTCTCTCTCTCTCGGTGTTTTGTGCTGCTGTCTCTCTCTCTCGGTGTTTTGTGCTGCTGTCTCTCTCTCTCTCTCTCTCGGTGTTTTGTGCTGCTGTCTCTCTCTCTCTCTCTCGGTGTTTTGTGCTGCTGTCTCTCTCTCTCTCTCTCTCGGTATTTTGTGCTGCTGTCTCTCTCTCTCGGTGTTTAGTGCTGCTGTCTCTCTCTCTCTCTCTCGGTATTTTGTGCTGCTGTCTCTCTCTCTCTCTCTCTCTCTCTCTCGGTATATTGTGCTGCTGTCTCTCTCTCTCTCTCTCGGTATTTTGTGCTGCTGTCTCTCTCTCTCTCTCTCTCTCTCGGTATTTTGTGCTGCTGTCTCTCTCTCTCTCTCTCGGTATTTTGTGCTGCTGTCTCTCTCTCTCTCTCTCTCTCTCGGTATTTTGTGCTGCTGTCTCTCTCTCTTTCTCTCGGTATTTTGTGCTGCTGTCTCTCTCTCTCTCTCTCTCTCGGTATTTTGTGCTGCTGTCTCTCTCTCTCTCTCGGTATTTTGTGCTGCTGTGTCTCTCTCTCTCGCTCGGTATTTTGTGCTGCTGTCTCTCTCTCTCTCTCTCTCTCTCTCGGTATTTTGTGCTGCTGTCTCTCTCTCTCTCTCTCTCTCTCTCTCTCTCGGTATTTTGTGCTGCTGTCTCTCTCTCTCTCTCTCTCTCTCTCTCTCTCGGTATTTTGTGCTGCTGTCTCTCTCTCTCTCTCTCTCGGTGTTTTGTGCTGCTGTCTCTCTCTCTCTCTCTCTCTTTCTCTCGGTATTTTGTGCTGCTGTCTCTCTCTCTCAATCTCTCTCTCGGTATTTTGTGCTGCTGTCTCTCTCTCTCTCTCTCGGTATTTTGTGCTGCAGTCTCTCTCTCTCTCTCTCGGCATTTTGTGCTGCTGTCTCTCTCTATCGGTATTTTGTGCTGCTGTCTCTCTCTCTCTCGGTATTTTGTGCTGCTGTCTCTTTCTCTCTCTCTCTCTCGGTATTTTGTGCTGCTGTCTCTCTCTCTCTCTCTCTCTCTCTCTCGGTATTTTGTGCTGCTGTCTCTCTCTCTCTCTCTCTCTCTCTCTCTCTCTCTCGGTATTTTGTGCTGCTGTCTCTCTCTCTCTCTCTCTCTCTCGGTGTTTTGTGCTGCTGTCTCTCTCTCTCTCTCCTGTGTTCTGTGCTGCTGTCTCTCTCTCTCTCTCTCTCTCGGTGTTTTGTGCTGCTGTCTCTCTCTCTATCTCTCTCTCTCGGTGTTTTGTGCTGCTGTCTCTCTCTCTCTCTCCTGTGTTCTGTGCTGCTGTCTCTCTCTCTCTCTCTCTCTCGGTGTTTTGTGCTGCTGTCTCTCTCTCTCTCTCTCTCGGTGTTTTGTGCTGCTGTCTGTCTCTCTCTCTCTCTCTCGGTATTTTGTACTGATGTCTGTCTCTCTCTCTCTCTCTCGGTGTTTTGTGCTGCTGTCTCTCTCTCTCTCTCTCTCTCGGTGTTTTGTGCTGCTGTCTCTCTCTCTCTCTCTCTCTGTCTGTGTTTTGTGCTGCTGTCTCTCTCTCTCTCTCTCTCTCTCGGTGTTTTGTGCTGCTGTCTGTCTCTCTCTCTCTCTCTCGGTATTTTGTACTGATGTCTCTCTCTCTCTCTCTCTCTCGGTGTTTTGTGCTGCTGTCTCTCTCTCTCGGTGTTTTGTGCTGCTGTCTCTCTCTCTCTCTCTCTCGGTGTTCTGTGCTGCTGTCTCTCTCTCTCTCTCTCTCTCTCGGTGTTCTGTGCTGCTGTCTCTGTCTCTCTCTCTCTCTCTCTCGGTGTTTTGTGCTGCTGTCTGTCTCTCTCTCTCTCGGTATTTTGTGCTGCTGTCTCTCTCTCTCTGTCTCTCTCGGTGTTTTGTGCTGCTGTCTCTCTCTCTCTCTCTCTCTCGGTGTTTTGTGCTGCTGTCTCTCTCTCTCTGTCTCTCTCGGTGTTTTGTGCTGCTGTCTGTCTCTCTCTCTCTCGGTATTTTGTGCTGCTGTCTCTCTCTCTCTGTCTCTCTCGGTGTTTTGTGCTGCTGTCTCTCTCTCTCTCTCTCTCTCTCGGTGTTTTGTGCTGCTGTCTCTCTCTCTCTCTCTCTCTCGATGTTTTGTGCTGCTGTCTCTCTCTCTCTCTCTCGGTGTTTTGTGCTGCTGTCTCTCTCTCTCTCTCGGTATTTTGTGCTGCTGTCTCTCTCTCTCTCTCTCGGTGTTTTGTGCTGCTGTCTCTCTCTCTCTCTCTCGGTGTTTTGTGCTGCTGTCTCTCTCTCTCTCTCTCGTTGTTTTGTGCTGCTGTCTCTCTCTCTCTCGGTATTTTGTGCTGCTGTCTCTCTCTCTCTCTCTCGGTGTTTTGTGCTGCTGTCTCTCTCTCTCTCTCTCTCGGTGTTTTGTTCTGCTGTCTCTCTCTCTCTCTCTAGGTGTTTTGTGCTGCTGTCTCTCTGTCTCTCTCTCGGTGTTTTGTGCTGCAGTCTCTCTCTCTCTCTGTCTCTCTCGGTGTTTTGTGCTGCTGTCTCTCTCTCTCTCTCTCTCGGTGTTTTGTTCTGCTGTCTCTCTCTCTCTCTCTAGGTGTTTTGTGCTGCTGTCTCTCTCTCTCTCTCTCTTGGTGTTTTGTGCTGCTGTCTCTCTCTATCTCTCTCTCTCTCTCGGTGTTTTGTGCTGCTGTCTCTCTCTCTCTCTCTCTCTCGGTGTTTTGTGCTGCTGTCTCTCTCTCTCTCTCTCTCTCGGTGTTCTGTGCTGCTGTCTCTCTCTCTCTCTCTCTCTCTCGGTGTTCTGTGCTGCTGTCTCTGTCTCTCTCTCTCTCTCTCTCTCGGTGTTTTGTGCTGCTGTCTCTCTCTCTCTCTCTCGGTATTTTGTGCTGCTGTCTCTCTCTCTCTGTCTCTCTCGGTGTTTTGTGCTGCTGTCTCTCTCTCTCTCTCTCTCTCGGTGTTTTGTGCTGCTGTCTCTCTCTCTCTCGGTATTTTGTGCTGCTGTCTCTCTCTCTCTCTCTCTCTCGGTGTTTTGTGCTGCTGTCTCTCTCTCTCTCTCTCGATGTTTTGTGCTGCTGTCTCTCTCTCTCTCTCGGTGTTTTGTGCTGCTGTCTCTCTCTCTCTCTCTCGGTATTTTGTGCTGCTGTCTCTCTCTCTATCTCTCGGTGTTTTGTGCTGCTTTCTCTCTGTCTCTCTCTCGGTGTTTTGTGCTGCAGTCTCTCTCTCTCTCTGTCTCTCTCGGTGTTTTGTGCTGCTGTCTCTCTCTCTCTCGGTGTTTTGTGCTGCTGTCTCTCTCTCTCTCTCTCTCGGTGTTTTGTGCTGCTGTCTCTCTCTCTCTCTCTCGGTATTTTGTGCTGCTGATTCTCTCTCTCTCTCTCGGTGTTTTGTGCTGCTGTCTCTCTCTCTCTCTCTCGGTGTTTTGTGCTGCTGTCTCTCTCTCTCTCTCGGTGTTTTGTGCTGCTGTCTCTCTCTCTCTCTCTCTCTCGGTGTTTTGTGCTGCTGTCTCTCTCTCTCTCTCTCTCTCACTCTCTCTCGGTGTTTTGTTCTGCTGTCTCTCTCTCTCTCTCGGTATTTTGTGCTGCTGTCTCTCTCTCTGTCTCGGTATTTAGTGCTGCTGTCTCTCTCTCTCTCTCTCTCTCTCGGTGTTTTGTGCTGCTGTCTCTCTCTCTCTCTCGGTATTTTGTGCTGCTGTCTCTGTCTCTCTCTCTCTCTCGGTGTTTTGTGCTGCTGTCTCTCTCTCTCTCTCTCGGTGTTCTGTGCTGCTGTCTCTGTCTCTCTCTCTCTCTCTCTCTCGGTGTTTTGTGCTGCTGTCTCTCTCTCTCGGTGTTTTGTGCTGCTGTCTCTCTCTCTCTCTCTCTCGGTGTTTTGTGCTGCTGTCGCTCTCTCTCTCTCTCTCGGTGTTTTGTGCTGCTGTCTCTCTCTCTCGGTATTTTGTGCTGCTGTCTCTCTCTCTCTCTCTCGTTGTTTTGTGCTGCTGTCTCTCTCTCTCGCTCTGTGTTTTGTGCTGCTGTCTCTCTCTCTCTCACTCTCTCTCGGTATTTTGTGCTGCTGTCTCTCTCTCTCTCTTTGTATTTTGTGCTGCTGTCTCTCTCTCTCTCTCGGTATTTTGTGCTGCTGTCTCTCTCTCTCTCTCTCTCGGTGTTTTGTGCTGCTGTCTCTCTCTCTCTCTCTCGGTGTTTTGTGCTGCTGTCTCTCTCTCTCTCTCTCTCGGTATTTTGTGCTGCTGTCTCTCTCTCTCGGTGTTTAGTGCTGCTGTCTCTCTCTCTCTCTCTCGGTATTTTGTGCTGCTGTCTCTCTCTCTCTCTCTCTCTCTCTCTCGGTATATTGTGCTGCTGTCTCTCTCTCTCTCTCTCGGTATTTTGTGCTGCTGTCTCTCTCTCTCTCTCTCTCTCTCGGTATTTTGTGCTGCTGTCTCTCTCTCTCTCTCTCGGTATTTTGTGCTGCTGTCTCTCTCTCTCTCTCTCTCTCTCGGTATTTTGTGCTGCTGTCTCTCTCTCTTTCTCTCGGTATTTTGTGCTGCTGTCTCTCTCTCTCTCTCTCTCTCGGTATTTTGTGCTGCTGTCTCTCTCTCTCTCTCGGTATTTTGTGCTGCTGTGTCTCTCTCTCTCGCTCGGTATTTTGTGCTGCTGTCTCTCTCTCTCTCTCTCTCTCTCTCGGTATTTTGTGCTGCTGTCTCTCTCTCTCTCTCTCTCTCTCTCTCTCTCGGTATTTTGTGCTGCTGTCTCTCTCTCTCTCTCCCGGTGTTTTGTGCTGCTGTCTCTCTCTCTCTCTCTCTCTCTCTCTCTCTCTCGGTATTTTGTGCTGCTGTCTCTCTCTCTCTCTCTCGGTGTTTTGTGCTGCTGTCTCTCTCTCTATCGGTGTTTTGTGCTGCTGTCTCTCTCTCTCTCTCTCTCTCGGTGTTTTGTGCTGCTGTCTCTCTCTCTCTCTCTCCTGTGTTCTGTGCTGCTGTCTCTCTCTCTCTCTCTCTCTCTCTCTCTCGGTGTTTTGTGCTGCTGTCTCTCTCTCTCTCTCTCTCGGTGTTTTGTGCTGCTGTCTCTCTCTCTCTCTCTCTCTCTCTCGGTGTTTTGTGCTGCTGTCTCTCTCTCTCTCTCTCGGTGTTTTGTGCTGCTGTCTCTCTCTCTCTCTCTCTCAGTGTTTTGTGCTGCTGTCTCTCTCTCTCTCTCTCTCAGTGTTTTGTTCTGCTGTCTCTCTCTCTCTCTCTCTCTCTCGGTGTTTTGTGCTGCTGTCTGTCTCTCTCTCTCTCTCTCGGTATTTTGTACTGATGTCTCTCTGTCTCTCTCTCTCTCTCGGTCTTTTGTGCTGCTGTCTCTCTCTCTCACTCTCTGTCGGTGTTTTGTGCTGCTGTCTCTCTCTCTCTCTCTCTCTCGGTGTTTAGTGCTGCTGTCTCTCTCTCTCTCTCTCTCTCTCTCTCTCTCTCTCTCTCTCGGTGTTTTGTGCTGCTGTCTGTCTCTCTCTCTCTCTCTCGGTATTTTGTACTGATGTCTCTCTCTCTCTCTCTCTCGGTGTTTTGTGCTGCTGTCTCTCTCTCTCTCTCTCTCTCGGTGTTTTGTGCTGCTGTCTCTCTCTCTCACTCTCTCGGTGTTTTGTGCTGCTGTCTCTCTCTCTCTCTCTCTCTCGGTGTTTTGTGCTGCTGTCTCTCTCTCTCTCTCTCTCTCTCGGTGTTTTGTGCTGCTGTCTCTCTCTCTCTCTCTCGGTGTTTTG
>NW_027140837.1:182500-195000 GCF_036365525.1 Heterodontus francisci | reverse complement strand
CTCGGTGTTTTGTGCTGCTGTCTCTCTCTCTCTCGGTATTTTGTGCTGCTGTCTCTCTCTCTCTCTCTCTCGGTGTTTTGTGCTGCTGTCTCTCTCTCTCTCTCTCGATGTTTTCTGCTGCTGTCTCTCTCTCTCTCTCTCTCGGTGTTTTGTTCTGCTGTCTCTCTCTCTCTCTCGGTATTTTGTGCTGCTGTCTCTCTCTCTCTCTCTCGGTGTTTTGTGCTGCTGTCTCTCTCTCTCTCTCTCTCTCGGTGTTTTGTGCTGCTGTCTCTCTCTCTCTCTCTCGTTGTTTTGTGCTGCTGTCTCTCTCTCTCTCGGTATTTTGTGCTGCTGTCTCTCTCTCTCTCTCTCGGTGTTTTGTGCTGCTGTCTCTCTCTTTCTCTCTCTCTCTCTCGGTGTTTTGTTCTGCTGTCTCTCTCTCTCTCTCGGTGTTTTGTGCTGCTGTCTCTCTGTCTCTCTCTCTGTGTTTTGTGCTGCAGTCTCTCTCTCTGTCTCTCTCGGTGTTTTGTGCTGCTGTCTCTCTCTCTCTCTGTGTTTTGTGCTGCTGTCTCTCTCTCTCTCTCTCTCGGTGTTTTGTGCTGCTGTCTCTCTCTCTCTCTCTCTCGTTGTTTTGTGCTGCTGTCTCTCTCTCTCTCTCTCTGTGTTTTGTGCTGCTGTCTCTCTCTCTCTCTCTCTCTCTCTCGGTGTTTTGTGCTGCTGTCTCTCTCTCTCTCTCTCTCTCTCTCTCTCGGTGTTTTGTGCTGCTGTCTCTCTCTCTCTCTCTCTCTCTCGGTATTTTGTGCTGCTGTCTCTCTCTCTCTCTCTCGGTGTTTTGTGCTGCTGTCTCTCTCTCTCTCGGTGTTTTGTGCTGCTGTCTCTCTCTCTCTCTGTCTCTCTCGGTGTTTTGTGCTGCTGTCTCTCTCTCTCTCTCTCTCTCGGTCTTTCGTGCTGCTTTCTCTCTCACTCTCGGTATTTTGTGCTGCTGTCTCTCTCTCTCTCTCTCGGTGTTTTGTGCTGCTGTCTCTCTCTCTCGGTGTTTTGTGCTGCTGTCTCTCTCTCTCTCTCTCTCTCTCTCTTGGTGTTTTGTGCTGCTCTCTCTCTCTCTCTCTGTCTCTATCGGTGTTTTGTGCTGCTCTCTCTCTCTCTCGGTGTTTTGTGCTGCTGTCTCTCTCTCTCTCTCTTTCTCGTTGTTTTGTGCTGCTGTCTCTCTCTCTCTCTCTCGGTGTTTTGTGCTGCTGTCTCTCTCTCTCGGTATTTTGTGCTGCTGTCTCTCTCTCTCTCTCTCTCTCGGTGTTTTGTGCTGCTGTCTCTCTCTCTCTCGGTATTTTGTGCTGCTGTCTCTCTCTCTCTCTCGGTGTTTTGTGCTGCTGTCTCTCTCTCTCTCTCTCTCTCGGTGTTTTGTGCTGCTGTCTCTCTCTCTCTCTCTCTCTCGGTATTTTGTGCTGCTGTCTCTCTCTCTCACTCTCTCGGTGTTTTGTGCTGCAGTCTCTCTCTCTCTCTCTGTGTTTTGTGCTGCTGTCTCTCTCTCTCTCTCTCTCGGTGTTTTGTGCTGCTGTCTCTCTCTCTCTCTCTCTCTCTCTTGGTGTTTTGTGCTGCTGTCTCTCTCTCTCTCTCTCTCTCTCGTTGTTTTGTGCTGCTGTCTCTCTCTCTCTCTCTCTCTCGGTGCTTTGTGCTGCTGTCTCTCTCTCTCTCTCTCTCTCGGTGTTTTGTGCTGCTGTCTCTCTCTCTCTCGGTGTTTTGTGCTGCTGTCTCTCTCTCTCTCTCTCTCTCGGTGTTTTGTGCTGCTGTCTCTCTCTCTCACTCTCTCGGTATTTTGTGCTGCTGTCTCTCTCTCTCTCTCTCTCTCGGTGTTTTGTGCTGCTGTCTCTCTCACTCTCTCGGTATTTTGTGCTGCTGTCTCTCTCTCTCTCTCGGTGTTTTGTGCTGCTGTCTCTCTCTCTCACTCTCTCGGTATTTTGTGCTGCTGTCTCTCTCTCTCTCGGTATTTTGTGCTGCTGTCTCTCTCTCTCTCTCTCGGTATTTTGTGCTGCTGTCTCGCTCTCTCTATCTCTCGGTATTTTGTGCTGCTGTCTCTCTCTCTCGGTGTTTTGTGCTGCTGTCTCTCTCTCTCTCTCGGTGTTTTGTGCTGCTGTCTCTCTCTCTCTCTCTCGGTGTTTTGTGCTGCTGTCTCTCTCTCTCTCTCTCTCGGTGTTTTGTGCTGCTGTCTCTCTCTCTCGGTGTTTAGTGCTGCTGTCTCTCTCTCTCTCTCTTTCTCTCGGTGTTTTGTGCTGCTGTCTCTCTCTCTCTCTCTCTCGGTGTTTTGTGCTGCTGTCTCTCTCTCTCTCTCTCTCTCTCGGTGTTTTGTGCTGCTGTCTCTCTCTCTCTCTCTCGGTGTTTTGTGCTGCTGTCTCTCTCTCTCACTCTCTCGGTGTTTTGTGCTGCTGTCTCTCTCTCTCTCTCGGTGTTTTGTGCTGCTGTCTCTCTCTCTCTCTCTCTCGGTGTTTAGTGCTGCTGTCTCTCTCTCTCTCTCTCTCGGTGTTTTGTGCTGCTGTCTCTCTCTCTCTCTCTCTCTCTCTCGGTGTTTTGTGCTGCTGTCTCTCTCTCTCTCTCTCGGTATTTTGTGCTGCTGTCTCTCTCTCTCTCTCTCTCGGTGTTTTGTGCTGCTGTCTCTCTCTCTCTCTCTCTCTTTCTCTCGGTATTTTGTGCTGCTGTCTCTCTCTCTCAATCTCTCTCTCGGTATTTTGTGCTGCTGTCTCTCTCTCTCTCTCTCGGTATTTTGTGCTGCTGTCTCTCTCTCTCTCTCTCGGCATTTTGTGCTGCTGTCTCTCTCTCTCGGTATTTTGTGCTGCTGTCTCTCTCTCTCTCTCTCGGTATTTTGTGCTGCTGTCTCTCTCTCTCTCTCTCTCTCGGTATTTTGTGCTGCTGTCTCTCTCTCTCTCTCTCTCTCGGTGTTTTGTGCTGCTGTCTCTCTCTCTCTCTCTCGGTATTTTGTGCTGCTGTCTCTCTCTCTCTCTCTCTCGGTGATTTGTGCTGCTGTCTCTCTCTCTCTCTTTCTCTCGGAATTTTGTGCTGCTGTCTCTCTCTCTCAATCTCTCTCTCGGTATTTTGTGCTGCTGTCTCTCTCTCTCTCTCTCGGTATTTTGTGCTGCAGTCTCTCTCTCTCTCTCTCGGCATTTTGTGCTGCTGTCTCTCTCTCTCGGTATTTTGTGCTGCTGTCTCTCTCTCTCTCTCTCGGTATTTTGTGCTGCTGTCTCTTTCTCTCTCTCTCTCTCGGTATTTTGTGCTGCTGTCTCTCTCTCTCTCTCTCTCTCTCTCTCGGTATTTTGTGCTGCTGTCTCTCTCTCTCTCTCTCTCTCTCGGTATTTTGTGCTGCTGTCTCTCTCTCTCTCTCTCTCTCTCGGTGTTTTGTGCTGCTGTCTCTCTCTCTCTCTCCTGTGTTCTGTGCTGCTGTCTCTCTCTCTCTCTCTCTCTCGGTGTTTTGTGCTGCTGTCTCTCTCTCAATCTCTCTCTCTCGGTGTTTTGTGCTGCTGTCTCTCTCTCTCTCTCCTGTGTTCTGTGCTGCTGTCTCTCTCTCTCTCTCTCTCTCTCGGTGTTTTGTGCTGCTGTCTCTCTCTCTCTCTCTCTCGGTGTTTTGTGCTGCTGTCTGTCTCTCTCTCTCTCTCTCGGTGTTTTGTGCTGCTGTCTCTCTCTCTCTCTCTCTCTCGGTGTTTTGTGCTGCTGTCTCTCTCTCTCTCTCTCTCTGTCGGTGTTTTGTGCTGCTGTCTCTCTCTCTCTCTCTCTCTCTCGGTGTTTTGTGCTGCTGTCTGTCTCTCTCTCTCTCTCTCGGTATTTTGTACTGATGTCTCTCTCTCTCTCTCTCTCTCGGTGTTTTGTGCTGCTGTCTCTCTCTCTCGGTGTTTTGTGCTGCTGTCTCTCTCTCTCTCTCTCTCTCTCTCGGTGTTCTGTGCTGCTGTCTCTCTCTCTCTCTCTCTCTCGGTGTTCTGTGCTGCTGTCTCTGTCTCTCTCTCTCTCTCTCTCGGTGTTTTGTGCTGCTGTCTGTCTCTCTCTCTCTCGGTATTTTGTGCTGCTGTCTCTCTCTCTCTGTCTCTCTCGGTGTTTTGTGCTGCTGTCTCTCTCTCTCTCTCTCTCTCGGTGTTTTGTGCTGCTGTCTCTCTCTCTCTGTCTCTCTCGGTGTTTTGTGCTGCTGTCTGTCTCTCTCTCTCTCGTTATTTTGTGCTGCTGTCTCTCTCTCTCTGTCTCTCTCGGTGTTTTGTGCTGCTGTCTCTCTCTCTCTCTCTCTCTCTCTCGGTGTTTTGTGCTGCTGTCTCTCTCTCTCTCTCTCTGTGTTTTGTGCTGCTGTCTCTCTCTCTCTCTCTCGATGTTTTGTGCTGCTGTCTCTCTCTCTCTCTCTCTCGGTGTTTTGTGCTGCTGTCTCTCTCTCTCTCTCGGTATTTTGTGCTGCTGTCTCTCTCTCTCTCTCTCGGTGTTTTGTGCTGCTGTCTCTCTCTCTCTCTCTCGGTGTTTTGTGCTGCTGTCTCTCTCTCTCTCTCGTTGTTTTGTGCTGCTGGCTGTCTCTCTCTCTCTCGGTATTTTGTGCTGCTGTCTCTCTCTCTCTCTCTCGGTGTTTTGTGCTGCTGTCTCTCTCTCTCTCTCTCTCTCTCGGTGTTTTGTTCTGCTGTCTCTCTCTCTCTCTCTAGGTGTTTTGTGCTGCTGTCTCTCTGTCTCTCTCTCGGTGTTTTGTGCTGCAGTCTCTCTCTCTCTCTGTCTCTCTCGGTGTTTTGTGCTGCTGTCTCTCTCTCTCTCTCGCTGCCTCTCTTGGTGTTTTGTGCTGCTGTCTCTCTCTCTCTCTCTCTTGGTGTTTTGTGCTGCTGTCTCTCTCTATCTCTCTCTCTCTCTCGGTGTTTTGTGCTGCTGTCTCTCTCTCTCTCTCTCTCTCGGTGTTTTGTGCTGCTGTCTCTCTCTCTCTCTCTCTCTCGGTGTTCTGTGCTGCTGTCTCTCTCTCTCTCGGTATTTTGTGCTGCTGTCTCTCTCTCTCTCTCGGTGTTTTGTGCTGCTGTCTCTCTCTCTCACTCTCTCGGTGTTTTGTGCTGCAGTCTCTCTCTCTCTCTCTGTGTTTTGTGCTGCTGTCTCTCTCTCTCTCTCTCTCGGTGTTTTGTGCTGCTGTCTCTCTCTCTCTCTCTCTCTCTCTTGGTGTTTTGTGCTGCTGTCTCTCTCTCTCTCTCTCTCTCTCGTTGTTTTGTGCTGCTGTCTCTCTCTCTCTCTCTCTCTCGGTGCTTTGTGCTGCTGTCTCTCTCTCTCTCTCTCTCTCGGTGTTTTGTGCTGCTGTCTCTCTCTCTCTCGGTGTTTTGTGCTGCTGTCTCTCTCTCTCTCTCTCTCTCTCTCGGTGTTTTGTGCTGCTGTCTCTCTCTCTCACTCTCTCGGTATTTTGTGCTGCTGTCTCTCTCTCTCTCTCTCTCTCGGTGTTTTGTGCTGCTGTCTCTCTCACTCTCTCGGTATTTTGTGCTGCTGTCTCTCTCTCTCTCTCGGTGTTTTGTGCTGCTGTCTCTCTCTCTCACTCTCTCGGTATTTTGTGCTGCTGTCTCTCTCTCTCTCGGTATTTTGTGCTGCTGTCTCTCTCTCTCTCTCTCGGTATTTTGTGCTGCTGTCTCGCTCTCTCTATCTCTCGGTATTTTGTGCTGCTGTCTCTCTCTCTCGGTGTTTTGTGCTGCTGTCTCTCTCTCTCTCTCGGTGTTTTGTGCTGCTGTCTCTCTCTCTCTCTCTCGGTGTTTTGTGCTGCTGTCTCTCTCTCTCTCTCTCTCGGTGTTTTGTGCTGCTGTCTCTCTCTCTCGGTGTTTAGTGCTGCTGTCTCTCTCTCTCTCTCTTTCTCTCGGTGTTTTGTGCTGCTGTCTCTCTCTCTCTCTCTCTCGGTGTTTTGTGCTGCTGTCTCTCTCTCTCTCTCTCTCTCTCGGTGTTTTGTGCTGCTGTCTCTCTCTCTCTCTCTCGGTGTTTTGTGCTGCTGTCTCTCTCTCTCACTCTCTCGGTGTTTTGTGCTGCTGTCTCTCTCTCTCTCTCGGTGTTTTGTGCTGCTGTCTCTCTCTCTCTCTCTCTCGGTGTTTAGTGCTGCTGTCTCTCTCTCTCTCTCTCTCGGTGTTTTGTGCTGCTGTCTCTCTCTCTCTCTCTCTCTCTCTCGGTGTTTTGTGCTGCTGTCTCTCTCTCTCTCTCTCGGTATTTTGTGCTGCTGTCTCTCTCTCTCTCTCTCTCGGTGTTTTGTGCTGCTGTCTCTCTCTCTCTCTCTCTCTTTCTCTCGGTATTTTGTGCTGCTGTCTCTCTCTCTCAATCTCTCTCTCGGTATTTTGTGCTGCTGTCTCTCTCTCTCTCTCTCGGTATTTTGTGCTGCTGTCTCTCTCTCTCTCTCTCGGCATTTTGTGCTGCTGTCTCTCTCTCTCGGTATTTTGTGCTGCTGTCTCTCTCTCTCTCTCTCGGTATTTTGTGCTGCTGTCTCTCTCTCTCTCTCTCTCTCGGTATTTTGTGCTGCTGTCTCTCTCTCTCTCTCTCTCTCGGTGTTTTGTGCTGCTGTCTCTCTCTCTCTCTCTCGGTATTTTGTGCTGCTGTCTCTCTCTCTCTCTCTCTCGGTGATTTGTGCTGCTGTCTCTCTCTCTCTCTCTCTCTTTCTCTCGGAATTTTGTGCTGCTGTCTCTCTCTCTCAATCTCTCTCTCGGTATTTTGTGCTGCTGTCTCTCTCTCTCTCTCTCGGTATTTTGTGCTGCAGTCTCTCTCTCTCTCTCTCGGCATTTTGTGCTGCTGTCTCTCTCTCTCGGTATTTTGTGCTGCTGTCTCTCTCTCTCTCTCTCGGTATTTTGTGCTGCTGTCTCTTTCTCTCTCTCTCTCTCGGTATTTTGTGCTGCTGTCTCTCTCTCTCTCTCTCTCTCTCTCTCGGTATTTTGTGCTGCTGTCTCTCTCTCTCTCTCTCTCGGTATTTTGTGCTGCTGTCTCTCTCTCTCTCTCTCTCTCTCGGTGTTTTGTGCTGCTGTCTCTCTCTCTCTCTCCTGTGTTCTGTGCTGCTGTCTCTCTCTCTCTCTCTCTCTCGGTGTTTTGTGCTGCTGTCTCTCTCTCAATCTCTCTCTCTCGGTGTTTTGTGCTGCTGTCTCTCTCTCTCTCTCCTGTGTTCTGTGCTGCTGTCTCTCTCTCTCTCTCTCTCTCTCGGTGTTTTGTGCTGCTGTCTCTCTCTCTCTCTCTCTCGGTGTTTTGTGCTGCTGTCTGTCTCTCTCTCTCTCTCTCGGTGTTTTGTGCTGCTGTCTCTCTCTCTCTCTCTCGGTGTTTTGTGCTGCTGTCTCTCTCTCTCTCTCTCTCTGTCGGTGTTTTGTGCTGCTGTCTCTCTCTCTCTCTCTCTCTCTCGGTGTTTTGTGCTGCTGTCTCTCTCTCTCGGTGTTTTGTGCTGCTGTCTCTCTCTCTCTCTCTCTCTCTCTCGGTGTTCTGTGCTGCTGTCTCTCTCTCTCTCTCTCTCTCGGTGTTCTGTGCTGCTGTCTCTGTCTCTCTCTCTCTCTCTCTCGGTGTTTTGTGCTGCTGTCTGTCTCTCTCTCTCTCGGTATTTTGTGCTGCTGTCTCTCTCTCTCTGTCTCTCTCGGTGTTTTGTGCTGCTGTCTCTCTCTCTCTCTCTCTCTCGGTGTTTTGTGCTGCTGTCTCTCTCTCTCTGTCTCTCTCGGTGTTTTGTGCTGCTGTCTGTCTCTCTCTCTCTCGGTATTTTGTGCTGCTGTCTCTCTCTCTCTGTCTCTCTCGGTGTTTTGTGCTGCTGTCTCTCTCTCTCTCTCTCTCTCTCTCGGTGTTTTGTGCTGCTGTCTCTCTCTCTCTCTCTCTGTGTTTTGTGCTGCTGTCTCTCTCTCTCTCTCTCGATGTTTTGTGCTGCTGTCTCTCTCTCTCTCTCTCTCGGTGTTTTGTGCTGCTGTCTCTCTCTCTCTCTCGGTATTTTGTGCTGCTGTCTCTCTCTCTCTCTCTCGGTGTTTTGTGCTGCTGTCTCTCTCTCTCTCTCTCGGTGTTTTGTGCTGCTGTCTCTCTCTCTCTCTCGTTGTTTTGTGCTGCTGGCTGTCTCTCTCTCTCTCGGTATTTTGTGCTGCTGTCTCTCTCTCTCTCTCTCGGTGTTTTGTGCTGCTGTCTCTCTCTCTCTCTCTCTCTCTCGGTGTTTTGTTCTGCTGTCTCTCTCTCTCTCTCTAGGTGTTTTGTGCTGCTGTCTCTCTGTCTCTCTCTCGGTGTTTTGTGCTGCAGTCTCTCTCTCTCTCTGTCTCTCTCGGTGTTTTGTGCTGCTGTCTCTCTCTCTCTCTCTCTTGGTGTTTTGTGCTGCTGTCTCTCTCTATCTCTCTCTCTCTCTCGGTGTTTTGTGCTGCTGTCTCTCTCTCTCTCTCTCTCTCGGTGTTTTGTGCTGCTGTCTCTCTCTCTCTCTCTCTCTCGGTGTTCTGTGCTGCTGTCTCTCTCTCTCTCTCTCTCTCTCGGTGTTCTGTGCTGCTGTCTCTGTCTCTCTCTCTCTCTCTCTCTCGGTGTTTTGTGCTGCTGTCTCTCTCTCTCTCTCTCGGTATTTTGTGCTGCTGTCTCTCTCTCTCTGTCTCTCTCGGTGTTTTGTGCTGCTGTGTCTCTCTCTCTCTCTCTCTCGGTGTTTTGTGCTGCTGTCTCTCTCTCTCTCGGTATTTTGTGCTGCTGTCTCTCTCTCTCTCTCTCTCGGTGTTTTGTGCTGCTGTCTCTCTCTCTCTCTCTCGATGTTTTGTGCTGCTGTCTCTCTCTCTCTCTCGGTTTTTTGTGCTGCTGTCTCTCTCTCTCTCTCTCGGTATTTTGTGCTGCTGTCTCTCTCTCTATCTCTCGGTGTTTTGTGCTGCTGTCTCTCTGTCTCTCTCTCGGTGTTTTGTGCTGCAGTCTCTCTCTCTCTCTGTCTCTCTCGGTGTTTTGTGCTGCTGTCTCTCTCTCTCTCGGTGTTTTGTGCTGCTGTCTCTCTCTCTCTCTCTCTCGGTGTTTTGTGCTGCTGTCTCTCTCTCTCTCTCTCTCTCTCTCGGTATTTTGTGCTGCTGATTCTCTCTCTCTCTCTCGGTGTTTTGTGCTGCTGTCTCTCTCTCTCTCTCTCGGTGTTTTGTGCTGCTGTCTCTCTCTCTCTCTCGGTGTTTTGTGCTGCTGTCTCTCTCTCTCTCTCTCTCTCTCGGTGTTTTGTGCTGCTGTCTCTCTCTCTCTCTCTCTCTCACTCTCTCTCGGTGTTTTGTTCTGCTGTCTCTCTCTCTCTCTCGGTATTTTGTGCTGCTGTCTCTCTCTCTGTCTCGGTATTTAGTGCTGCTGTCTCTCTCTCTCTCTCTCTCTCTCGGTGTTTTGTGCTGCTGTCTCTCTCTCTCTCTCGGTATTTTGTGCTGCTGTCTCTGTCTCTCTCTCTCTCTCGGTGTTTTGTGCTGCTGTCTCTCTCTCTCTCTCTCTCGGTGTTTTGTGCTGCTGTCTCTCTCTCTCTCTCTCTCGGTGTTTTGTGCTGCTGTCGCTCTCTCTCTCTCTCTCGGTGTTTTGTGCTGCTGTCTCTCTCTCTCGGTATTTTGTGCTGCTGTCTCTCTCTCTCTCTCTCGGTGTTTTGTGCTGCTGTCTCTCTCTCTCGCTCTGTGTTTTGTGCTGCTGTCTCTCTCTCTCTCACTCTCTCTCGGTATTTTGTGCTGCTGTCTCTCTCTCTCTCTTTGTATTTTGTGCTGCTGTCTCTCTCTCTCTCTCGGTATTTTGTGCTGCTGTCTCTCTCTCTCTCTCTCTCGGTGTTTTGTGCTGCTGTCTCTCTCTCTCTCTCTCGGTGTTTTGTGCTGCTGTCTCTCTCTCTCGCTCTGTGTTTTGTGCTGCTGTCTCTCTCTCTCTCTCTCTCTCCTCATTTCCCGGCGGAGCAGCAGGAGAAGGTAGCGACTCTTCGGTGGGTGAGTGAAGGCATCAGGAGCTGTGTTTTAAAAGTAAGTACTTACTGTTTTACTTACTGTTTTCCTTGTCTTTGAGTTTCTTTTGGCGCCGGAGGAACCGGAAGCTGGTCGGCAGCGAGGACTCCTGGGTAGGTATTTTCCTTAAAGGTGCGGAGCTGAGTAAACCCGAGCCACTACACATGTAGTGTCTCCCAGCCATCCTCCTCCTCTAACCTAATAATAAGACCCTTTTTACCCTCCTCCTCTAACCAAAAAGGACTGAGCAGGTAAGCTATTTACTGTTTTTGTTAATATCTATAGTTGTACTTAACTAAGGGGTAATTGAATAAAAGAAATGGCAGCCAGTGTAGTGTATTGCTCCTCCTGCAGAATGTTCGAGGTGAGGGAAACCTCCGGTGGCCCTGCCGACTTCACCTGCTGGAAGTGCATCCGTCTCCAGCTCCTATCAGACCGTGTTAGGGAATTGGAGCTGGAGCTGGATGAACTGAGGATCATTCGGGAAGCTGAGGGGTTGATAGATAGAAGCTACACGGAGGTCGCTACTCCACAAATCCAAGGCAGCTGGGTAACAGTTAGAGGTGGGAAGAGGTCAGTGCAGGGATCTCCTGTGGTCGTTCCCCTCAACAACAAGTATACAGTTTTAGATACTGTTGGGGGGGACGGCCTATCGGGGGCAGGCTGTAGTGACCGGGCCTCTGGCACGGGGTCCTGCACTGTGGCTCAGAAGGGAAGGAGGGAGAATGGGAGAGCACTAGTCATCGGGGACTCGATGGTGAGGAGTACGGACAGGCGGTTCTGTGGGCGCAGGCGAGACGCACGGATGGTTTGTTGCCTCCCTGGTGCCAGGGTCCGTGATGTTTGTGATCGCGTCTTCAGGATCCTTAAAGGGGAGGGGGAGCAGCCAGAGGTCGTGGTGCACATTGGCACCAACGACGTAGGAAGGAAGGGTGGCACAGATGTTAGAAGTGAGTTTAGGGAGTTAGGCTGGAAGCTGAAAGCTCGGACGGACAGAGTTGTTATCTCTGGTTTGTTGCCGGCGCCACGTGATAGTGAGGCTAGGAATAGGGAGAGAGCACAGCTGAACACGTGGCTGCAGGAATGGTGTAGGAGGGAGGGCTTCCAGTTCTTGGATAATTGGACTGCATTCTGGGGAAGATGGGACCTGTTCAAACAGGACGGGCTGCATCTGAACCAGAGGGGCACCAATATCCTGGGAGGGAGGTTTGCTAGTACTGTTCGGGAGGGTTTAAACTAGTTTGGGAGGGGGATGGGAACCGGACTTGTAATCCAGGGACCAGTGGGTCCACTCAGAAAGACAAAGAGTGTAGTGAGGTATTGGGGAAGGTAGCACTGTCACAGAGGACAGATGGGCACGGAGAAGGGTTAAAGTGCTTATACTTCAACGCAAGAAGCATCAGGAATAAGGTGAGTGAATTGAAGGCGTGGATGGGCACTTGGGACTACGATGTTGTGGCCATCACTGAAACGTGGATCGGTGAGGGGGAGGAATGGTTTTTGGAGGTACCTGGTTATAGATGTTTTCATAAGATTAGGAATGGTGGTAAAAGAGGTGGGGGGGTGGCATTGTTAGTTAGAAATAGTGTAACAACTGCTGAAAGAATTTTCGAGGAGGATCTGCCGACTGAGGCACTGTGGGTTGAGGTCAGGAACAGGAAAGGAGCAGTCACCTTGATGGGAGTTTTCTATAGGCCCCCCAATAGCAGCAGGGAGGTGGAAGAGCAGATTGGGAAACAGATTTTGGAAAGGAGCAGAAGTCACAGGGTAGTAATTATGGGGGATTTCAACTTCCCAAATATTGATTGGCAACTCTTTAGATCGAATAGTTTGGATGGGGTAGTGTTTGTGCAGTATGTCCAGGAAGCTTTTCTGACTCAGTATGTAGACTGCCCGACCAGAGGGGAGGCAATATTGGATTTGGTACTAGGTAATGAACCAGGGCAAGTGATAGAGCTGTTGGTGGGCGAGCACTTTGGAGATAGTGATCACAATTCTGTAGCATTCACTGTGGTAATGGAGAGGGATAGGTATGTGCAACAGGGCAAGGTTTACAATTGGGGGAAGGGTAGATATGATGCTGTCAGGCAGGAACTGAGGAGCATAAGTTGGGAGCATATGCTGGCAGGGAAGGGCACGGTCGAAATGTGGAACTTTTTCAAGGAGCAGATAGTAGGGGCCATTGATAAGCATATCCCTGTCAGACAGGGAAGGGATGGTCATGTGAGGGAACCGTGGTTGACAAGAGAGGTTGAGAGTCTTGTTAGGAAGAAGAAGGATGCGTATATAAAGTTGAGGAAAAAGGGCACAGGCATAGCTCTGGAGGGATACAAGATGGCCAGGAAGGATCTGAAGAAAGGGATTAGGAGAGCTAAGAGAGGGCATGAAAAATGCTTGGCGGGTAGGATAAAAGAAAACCCCAAGGCCTTTTACGCGTATGTCAGAAATATGAGGATGACTAGGGGGACCGTAGGTCCGGTCAAGGACAATAGCGGGAGACTGTGTGTTGAGCCGGAAGAGATAAGTGAGGTTTTGAATGAGTACTTCTCTTCGGTATTTACGAATGAGAAGGGGTGTATTACTGAAGAGGACGGTGGGAAGCAGACTGGTAAGCTCGAGGAAGTGCTCGTTAGGAGGGAAGATGTGTTGGGGTTTTTG
>NW_027140837.1:170000-172500 GCF_036365525.1 Heterodontus francisci | reverse complement strand
CGGTGTTTTGTGCTGCTGTCTCTCTCTCTCTCTCTCGGTATTTTGTGCTGCTGTCTCTCCCTCTCTCTCTCTCGGTATTTTGTGCTGCTCTCTCTCTGTCTCTCTCTCTCGGTGTTTTGTGCTGCTGTCTCTCTCACTCTCGGTGTTTTGTGCTGCTGTCTCTCTCTCTCTCTTTCGGTGTTTTGTGCTGCTGTCTCTCTCTCTCACTCTCTCTCTCTCTCTCGGTATTTTGTGCTGCTGTCTCTCTCTCTCTCTCGGTATTTTGTGCTGCTGTCTCTCTCTCTCTCTCTCGGTGTTTTGTGCTGCTGTCTCTCTCTCTCTCTCTCGGTGTTTTGTGCTGCTGTCTCTCTTTCTCTCTCTCTCGGTGTTTTGTGCTGCTGTCTCTCGCTCTCTCGGTGTTTTGTGCTGCTGTCTCTCTCTTTCTCTCTCTCTCTCTCGGTATTTTGTGCTGCTGTCTCTCTCTCTCTCTCTCTCTCGGTGTTTTGTGCTGCTGTCTCTCTCTCTCTCTCTCTCTCTCTCGGTGTTATGTGCTGCTGTCTCTCTCTCTCTCGCTCTCTCTCTCGGTGTTTTGTGCTGCTGTCTCTCTCTCTCTCTCTCGGTATTTTGTGCTGCTGTCTCTCTCTCTCTCTCTCGGTGTTTTGTGCTGCTGTCTCTCTCTCTCTCTCTGTCTCTTGTGTTTTGTGCTGCTGCCTCTCTCTCTCTCTCTCTCTCTCGGTATTTTGTGCTGCTGTCTCTCTCTCTCTCTCTGTCTCTTGTGTTTTGTGCTGCTGTCTCTCTCTCTCTCTCTCTCTCTCTCGGTATTTTGTGCTGCTGTCTCTCTCTCTCTCTCTCGGTGTTTTGTGCTACTGTCTCTCTCTCTCTCTCTCTCTATCGGTATTTTGTGCTGCTGTCTTTCTCTCTCTCTCTCTCTCGGTGTTTTGTGCTGCTTTCTCTCTTTCTCTCTCTCTCTCTCGGTGTTTTGTGCTGCTGTCTCTCTCTCTCTCGGTATTTTGTGCTGCTGTCTCTCTCTCTCTCTCTCTCTTTCTCTCGGTATTTTGTGCTGCTGTCTCTCTCTCTCAATCTCTCTCTCGGTATTTTGTGCTGCTGTCTCTCTCTCTCTCTCTCGGTATTTTGTGCTGCTGTCTCTCTCTCTCTCTCTCTCTCGGCATTTTGTGCTGCTGTCTCTCTCTCGGTATTTTGTGCTGCTGTCTCTCTCTCTCTCTCGGTATTTTGTGCTGCTGTCTCTCTCTCTCTCTCTCGGTATTTTGTGCTGCTGTCTCTCTCTCTCTCTCTCTCTCTCTCGGTATTTTGTGCTGCTGTCTCTCTCTCTCTCTCCTGGTGTTTTGTGCTGCTGTCTCTCTCTCTCTCTCTCTCTCTCTCTCTCTCTCGGTATTTTGTGCTGCTGTCTCTCTCTCTCTCTCCTGTGTTCTGTGCTGCTGTCTCTCTCTCTCTCTCTCTCTCGGTGTTTTGTGCTGCTGTCTCTCTCTCTCTCTCCTGTGTTCTGTGCTGCTGTCTCTCTCTCTCTCTCTCTCTCTCGGTGTTTTGTGCTGCTGTCTCTCTCTCTATCTCTCTCTCTCGGTGTTTTGTGCTGCTGTCTCTCTCTCTCTCTCCTGTGTTCTGTGCTGCTGTCTCTCTCTCTCTCTCTCTCTCTCGGTGTTTTGTGCTGCTGTCTCTCTCTCTCTCTCTCTCGGTGTTTTGTGCTGCTGTCTGTCTCTCTCTCTCTCTCGGTGTTTTGTGCTGCTGTCTCTCTCTCTCTCTCTCTCTCTCTCGGTGTTTTGTGCTGCTGTCTCTCTCTCTCTCTCTCTCTCTCGGTGTTTTGTGCTGCTGTCTGTCTCTCTCTCTCTCTCTCGGTATTTTGTACTGATGTCTCTCTCTCTCTCTCTCTCTCTCGGTGTTTTGTGCTGCTGTCTCTCTCTCTCGGTGTTTTGTGCTGCTGTCTCTCTCTCTCTCTCTCTCGGTGTTTTGTGCTGCTGGCTGTCTCTCTCTCTCTCGGTATTTTGTGCTGCTGTCTCTCTCTCTCTGTCTCTCTCGGTGTTTTGTGCTGCTGTCTCTCTCTCTCTCTCTCTCTCTCGGTGTTTTGTGCTGCTGTCTCTCTCTCTCTCTCTCTCGGTGTTTTGTGCTGCTGTCTCTCTCTCTCTCTCTCTCTCTCTCTCTCGGTGTTTTGTGCTGCTGTCTCTCTCTCTCTCTCTCTCTCTCGGTGTTTGGTGCTGCTGTCTGTCTCTCTCTCTCTCTCTCGGTATTTTGTACTGATGTCTCTCTCTCTCTCTCTCTCTCTCTCTCGGTGTTTTGTGCTGCTGTCTCTCTCTCTCGGTGTTTTGTGCTGCTGTCTCTCTCTCTCTCTCTCTCGGTGTTTTGTGCTGCTGGCTGTCTCTCTCTCTCTCGGTATTTTGTGCTGCTGTCTCTCTCTCTCTGTCTCTCTCGGTGTTTTGTGCTGCTGTCTCTCTCTCTCTCTCTCTCTCTCGGTGTTTTGTGCTGCTGTCTCTCTCTCTCTCGGTATTTTGTGCTGCTGTCTCTCTCTCTC
>NW_027140837.1:162500-165000 GCF_036365525.1 Heterodontus francisci | reverse complement strand
TGCTGTCTCTCTCTCTCTCTCTCGGTATTTTGTGCTGCTGTCTCTCTCACTCTCTGTCTCTCTCGGTGTTTTGTGCTGCTGTCTCTCTCTCTCTCTCTCCCTCTCTCGGTGTTTTGTGCTGCTGTCTCTCTCTCTCTCTCGGTATTTTGTGCTGCTGTCTCTCTCTCTCTCTCTCGGTGTTTTGTGCTGCTGTCTCTCTCGCTCTGTGTTTTGTGCTGCTGTCTCTCTCTCTCTCACTCTCTCTCGGTATTTTGTGATGCTGTCTCTCTCTCTCTCTTTGTATTTTGTGATGCTGTCTCTCTCTCTCTCGGTATTTTGTGCTGCTGTCTCTCTCTCTCTCTCTCTCTCTCTCGGTGTTTTGTGCTGCTGTCTCTCTCTCTCTCTCTCTCTCTCTCTCGGTGTTTTGTGCTGCTGTCTCTCTCTCTCACTCTCGGTGTTTTGTGCTGCTGTCTCTCTCTCTCTCGGTGTTTTGTGCTGCTGTCTCTCTCTCTCTCTCTCTCTCTCTCTCGGTATTTTGTGCTGCTGTCTCTCTCTCTCTCTCTCTCTCTCGGTGTTTTGTGCTGCTGTCTCTCTCTCTCTCTCTCTCTCTCTCGGTGTTTTGTGCTGCTGTCTCTCTCTCTCTCTCTCTCTCTCTCTCTCGGTGTTTTGTGCTGCTGTCTCTCTCTCTCTCTCTCGGTATTTTGTGCTGCTGTCTCTCTCTCTCTCGGTGTTTTGTGCTGCTGTCTCTCTCTCTCTCTCTCTTGTGTTTTGTGCTGCTGTCTCTCTCTCTCTCTCTCTCTCTCGTTATTTTGTGCTGCTGTCTCTCTCTCTCTCTCTGTCTCTTGTGTTTTGTGCTGCTGTCTCTCTCTCTCTCTCTCTCTCGGTATTTTGTGCTGCTGTCTCTCTCTCTCTCTCTCGGTGTTTTGTGCTGCTGTCTCTCTCTCTCTCTCGGTATTTTGTGCTGCTGTCTCTCTCTCTCTCTCTCTCTCGGTGTTTTGTGCTGCTGTCTCTCTTTCTCTCTCGGTGTTGTGTGCTGCAGTCTCTCTCTCTCTCTCTCTCTCTCTCGGTGTTTTGTGCTGCTGTCTCTCTCTCTCTCGCTCGATATTTTGTGCTGATGTCTCTCTCTCTCTCGGTATTTTGTTCTGCTGTCTCTCTCTCTCTGTCTCTCTCGGTGTTTTGTGCTGCTGTCTCTCTCTCTCTCTCTCTCTCGGTATTTTGTGCTGCTGCCTCTCTCGCTCTCTCTCGCTGTTTTGTGCTGCTGTCTCTCTCTCTCTCGGTATTTTGTGCTGCTGTCTCTCTCTCTCTCTCTCGGTGTTTTGTGCTGCTGTCTCTCTCTCTCTCTCTCTCTCTCTCTCGGTGTTTTGTGCTGCTGTCTCTCTCTCTCTCTCGGTGTTTTGTACTGCTGTCTCTCTCTCTCTCGGTGTTTTGTGCTGCTGTCTCTCTCTCTCTCTCTCTCTCGGTGTTTTGTGCTGCTGTCTCTCTATCTCTCTCTCGGTATTTTGTGCTGCTGTCTCTCTCACTCTCTGTCTCTCTCGGTGTTTTGTGCTGCTGTCTCTCTATCTCTCTCTCTCTCGGTATTTTGTGCTGCTGTCTCTCTCTCTCTCTCTCTCGGTGTTTTGTGCTGCTGTCTCTCTATCTCTCTCTCTCTCGGTATTTTGTGCTGCTGTCTCTCTCTCTCTCTCTCTCGGTGTTTTGTGCTGCTGTCTCTCTCTCTCTCGGTGTTTTGTGCTGCTGTCTCTCTCTCTCTCTGTCTCTCTCGGTGTTTTGTGCTGCTGTCTCTCTCTCTCTCTCTCTCTCGGTGTTTTGTGCTGCTGTCTCTCTCTCTCTCTCTCTCTCTCTCGGTATTTTGTGCTGCTGTCTCTCTCTCTCTCTCTCGGTGTTTTGTGCTGCTGTCTCTCTCTCTCTCGGTGTTTTGTGCTGCTGTCTCTCTCTCTCTCTCTCTCTCTCGGTGTTTTGCGCTGCTGTCTCTCTCTCTCTCTGTCTCTCTCGGTGTTTTGTGCTGCTGTCTCTCTCTCTCTCTCTCGGTATCTTGTGCTGCTGTCTCTCTCTCTCTCTCGGTGTTTTGTGCTGCTGTCTCTCTCTCTCTCTCTCTCTCTCGGTATTTTGTGCTGCTGTCTCTCTCTCTCTCGGTGTTTTGTGCTGCTGTCTCTCTCTCTCTCTCTCTCTCGGTGTTTTGTGCTGCTGTCTCTCTCTCTCTCTCTCTCTCTCTCTCTCTCGGTGTTTTGTGCTGCTGTCTCTCTCTCTCTCTCTCGGTATTTTGTGCTGCTGTCTCTCTCTCTCTCTCTCTCTCGGTGTTTTGTGCTGCTGTCTCTCTCTCTATCTGTGTTTTGTGCTGCTGTCTCTCTCTCTCTCTCTCTCGGTGTTTTGTGCTGCTGTCTCTCTCTCTCTCTCTCTCTCGGTGTTTTGTGCTGCTGTCTCTCTCTCTCTCTCTCTCTCTCTCTCGGTGTTTTGTGCTGCTGTCTCTCTCTCTCTCTCTCTCTCGGTGTTTTGTGCTGCTGTCTCTCTCACTCTCACTCTTTCG
>NW_027140837.1:137500-155000 GCF_036365525.1 Heterodontus francisci | reverse complement strand
CTGCTGTCTCTCTCTCTCTCTCTCTCTCTCTCGGTGTTTTGTGCTGCTGTCTCTGTCTCTCTCTCTCGGTATTTTGTGCTGCTGTCTCTCTCTCTCTCTCTCTCTCTCTCTCGGTGTTTTGTGCTGCTGTCTCTCTCTCTCTCTCTCTCTCGGTGTTTTGTGCTGCTGTCTCTCTCTCTCTCTCTCTCTCTCTCACTTTCGGTATTTTGTGCTGCTGTCTCTCTCTCTCTCTCTCTCGGTGTTTTGTGCTGCTGTCTCTCTCTCTCTCTCTCTCTCGGTATTTTGTGCTGCTGTCTCTCTCTCTCTCTTTCTCTCTCTCTCTCTCGGTGTTTTGTGCTGCTGTCTCTCTCTCTCTCTCGGTGTTTTGTGCTGCTGTCTCTCTCTCTCTCTCTCTCTCTCTCGGTATTTTGTGCTGCTGTCTCTCTCTCTCTCTCTCTCTCTCGGTGTTTTGTGCTGCTGTTTCTCTCTCTCTCTCTCTCGGTGTTTTGTGCTGCTGTCTCTCTCTCTCTCTCTCTCTCTCTCTCTCGGTATTTTGTGCTGCTGTCTCTCTCTCTCTCTCTCTCTCTCTCGGTGTTTTGTGCTGCTGTCTCTCTCTCTCTCTCTCTCTCGGTATTTTGTGCTGCTGTCTCTCTCTCTCTCTCTCTCTCTCTCTCGGTGTTTTGTGCTGCTGTCTCTCTCTCTCTCTCTCTCTCTCTCTCTCTCTCGGTGTTTTGTGCTGCTGTCTCTCTCTCTCTCTCTCGGTATTTTGTGCTGCTGTCTCTCTCTCTCTCTCTCTCTCTCTCGGTGTTTTGTGCTGCTGTCTCTGTCTCTCTCTCTCGGTATTTTGTGCTGCTGTCTCTCTCTCTCTCTCTCTCTCTCTCTCGGTGTTTTGTGCTGCTGTCTCTCTCTCTCTCTCTCTCTCTCTCACTTTCGGTATTTTGTGCTGCTGTCTCTCTCTCTCTCTCTCTCTCTCTCACTTTCGGTATTTTGTGCTGCTGTCTCTCTCTCTCTCTCTCTCGGTGTTTTGTGCTGCTGTCTCTCTCTCTCTCTCTCTCTCTCGGTATTTTGTGCTGCTGTCTCTCTCTCTCTCTCTCTCTCTCGGTGTTTTGTGCTGCTGTCTCTCTCTCTCTCTCGGTGTTTTGTGCTGCTGTCTCTCTCTCTCTCTCTCTCTCTCTCTCGGTATTTTGTGCTGCTGTCTCTCTCTCTCTCTCTCTCTCTCGGTGTTTTGTGCTGCTGTTTCTCTCTCTCTCTCTCTCGGTGTTTTGTGCTGCTGTCTCTCTCTCTCTCTCTCTCTCTCTCTCTCGGTATTTTGTGCTGCTGTCTCTCTCTCTCTCTCTCTCTCTCTCTCGGTGTTTTGTGCTGCTGTCTCTCTCTCTCTCTCTCTCTCTCGGTATTTTGTGCTGCTGTCTCTCTCTCTCTCTCTCTCTCTCTCTCGGTGTTTTGTGCTGCTGTCTCTCTCTCTCTCTCTCTCTCTCTCTCGGTGTTTTGTGCTGCTGTCTCTCTCTCTCTCTCTCTCTCTCTCGGTATTTTGTGCTGCTGTCTCTCTCTCTCTCTCTCTCGGTGTTTTGTGCTGCTGTCTCTCTCTCTCTCTCTCTCTCTCGGTATTTTGTGCTGCTGTCTCTCTCTCTCTCTCTCTCTCTCTCGGTGTTTTGTGCTGCTGTCTCTCTCTCTCTCTCGGTGTTTTGTGCTGCTGTCTCTCTCTCTCTCTCTCTCTCTCTCGGTATTTTGTGCTGCTGTCTCTCTCTCTCTCTCTCTCTCTCGGTGTTTTGTGCTGCTGTTTCTCTCTCTCTCTCTCTCGGTGTTTTGTGCTGCTGTCTCTCTCTCTCTCTCTCTCTCTCTCTCGGTATTTTGTGCTGCTGTCTCTCTCTCTCTCTCTCTCTCTCGGTATTTTGTGCTGCTGTCTCTCTCTCTCTCTCTCTCTCTCTCTCGGTGTTTTGTGCTGCTGTCTCTCTCTCTCTCTCTCTCTCTCTCTCTCGGTCTTTTGTGCTGCTGTCTCTCTCTCTCTCTCTCGGTATTTTGTGCTGCTGTCTCTCTCTCTCTCTCTCTCTCTCGGTGTTTTGTGCTGCTGTCTCTCTCTCTCTCTCGGTATTTTGTGCTGCTGTCTCTCTCTCTCTCTCTCTCTCTCTCTCTCTCTCGGTGTTTTGTGCTGCTGTCTCTCTCTCTCTCTCTCTCTCGGTGTTTTGTGCTGCTGTCTCTCTCTCTCTCTCTCTCTCTCTCTCTCGGTGTTTTGTGCTGCTGTCTCTCTCTCTCTCTCTCTCTCGGTATTTTGTGCTGCTGTCTCTCTCTCTCTCTCTCTCTCTCTCTCGGTGTTTTGTGCTGCTGTCTCTCTCTCTCTCTCTCTCTCTCTCTCTCGGTCTTTTGTGCTGCTGTCTCTCTCTCTCTCTCTCGGTATTTTGTGCTGCTGTCTCTCTCTCTCTCTCTCTCTCTCGGTGTTTTGTGCTGCTGTCTCTCTCTCTCTCTCGGTATTTTGTGCTGCTGTCTCTCTCTCTCTCTCTCTCTCTCTCTCTCTCTCGGTGTTTTGTGCTGCTGTCTCTCTCTCTCTCTCTCTCTCTCTCTCTCTCTCGCGGTGTTTTGTGCTGCTGTCTCTCTCTCTCTCGGTATTTTGTGCTGCTGTCTCTCTCTCTCTCTCTCTCTCTCTCGGTATTTTGTGCTGCTGTCTCTCTCTCTCTCTCTCTCTCTCTCGGTGTTTTGTGCTGCTGTCTCTGTCTCTCTCTCTCGGTATTTTGTGCTGCTGTCTCTCTCTCTCTCTCTCTCTCTCTCTCGGTGTTTTGTGCTGCTGTCTCTCTCTCTCTCTCTCTCTCGGTGTTTTGTGCTGCTGTCTCTCTCTCTCTCTCTCTCTCTCTCACTTTCGGTATTTTGTGCTGCTGTCTCTCTCTCTCTCTCTCTCGGTGTTTTGTGCTGCTGTCTCTCTCTCTCTCTCTCTCTCGGTATTTTGTGCTGCTGTCTCTCTCTCTCTCTTTCTCTCTCTCTCTCTCGGTGTTTTGTGCTGCTGTCTCTCTCTCTCTCTCGGTGTTTTGTGCTGCTGTCTCTCTCTCTCTCTCTCTCTCTCTCGGTATTTTGTGCTGCTGTCTCTCTCTCTCTCTCTCTCTCTCGGTGTTTTGTGCTGCTGTTTCTCTCTCTCTCTCTCTCGGTGTTTTGTGCTGCTGTCTCTCTCTCTCTCTCTCTCTCTCTCTCTCGGTATTTTGTGCTGCTGTCTCTCTCTCTCTCTCTCTCTCTCTCGGTTTTTTGTGCTGCTGTCTCTCTCTCTCTCTCTCTCTCTCGGTACTTTGTGCTGCTGTCTCTCTCTCTCTCTCTCTCTCTCTCTCGGTGTTTTGTGCTGCTGTCTCTCTCTCTCTCTCTCTCTCTCTCTCTCTCTCGGTGTTTTGTGCTGCTGTCTCTCTCTCTCTCTCTCGGTATTTTGTGCTGCTGTCTCTCTCTCTCTCTCTCTCTCTCTCGGTATTTTGTGCTGCTGTCTCTCTCTCTCTCTCTCTCTCTCTCGGTGTTTTGTGCTGCTGTCTCTCTCTCTCTCTCTCTCTCTCTCGGTGTTTTGTGCTGCTGTCTCTCTCTCTCTCTCTCTCTCTCTCACTTTCGGTATTTTGTGCTGCTGTCTCTCTCTCTCTCTCTCTCTCTCTCACTTTCGGTATTTTGTGCTGCTGTCTCTCTCTCTCTCTCTCTCGGTGTTTTGTGCTGCTGTCTCTCTCTCTCTCTCTCTCTCTCGGTATTTTGTGCTGCTGTCTCTCTCTCTCTCTCTCTCGGTGTTTTGTGCTGCTGTCTCTCTCTCTCTCTCGGTGTTTTGTGCTGCTGTCTCTCTCTCTCTCTCTCTCTCTCTCGGTATTTTGTGCTGCTGTCTCTCTCTCTCTCTCTCTCGGTGTTTTGTGCTGCTGTTTCTCTCTCTCTCTCTCTCGGTGTTTTGTGCTGCTGTCTCTCTCTCTCTCTCTCTCTCTCTCTCTCGGTATTTTGTGCTGCTGTCTCTCTCTCTCTCTCTCTCTCTCTCTCGGTGTTTTGTGCTGCTGTCTCTCTCTCTCTCTCTCTCTCTCGGTATTTTGTGCTGCTGTCTCTCTCTCTCTCTCTCTCTCTCTCTCGGTGTTTTGTGCTGCTGTCTCTCTCTCTCTCTCTCTCTCTCTCTCTCTCGGTGTTTTGTGCTGCTGTCTCTCTCTCTCTCTCTCTCTCTCGGTATTTTGTGCTGCTGTCTCTCTCTCTCTCTCTCTGTCTCGGTATTTTGTGCTGCTGTCTCTCTCTCTCTCTCTCTCTCTCTCGGTGTTTTGTGCTGCTGTCTCTCTCTCTCTCTCTCGGTATTTTGTGCTGCTGTCTCTCTCTCTCTCTCGGTGTTTTGTGCTGCTGTCTCTCTCTCTCTCTCTCTCTCTCTCGGTATTTTGTGCTGCTGTCTCTCTCTCTCTCTCTCTCTCTCGGTGTTTTGTGCTGCTGTTTCTCTCTCTCTCTCTCTCGGTGTTTTGTGCTGCTGTCTCTCTCTCTCTCTCTCTCTCTCTCTCGGTATTTTGTGCTGCTGTCTCTCTCTCTCTCTCTCTCTCTCGGTATTTTGTGCTGCTGTCTCTCTCTCTCTCTCTCTCTCTCTCTCGGTGTTTTGTGCTGCTGTCTCTCTCTCTCTCTCTCTCTCTCTCTCTCTCTCTCTCGGTGTTTTGTGCTGCTGTCTCTCTCTCTCTCTCTCGGTATTTTGTGCTGCTGTCTCTCTCTCTCTCTCTCTCTCTCGGTGTTTTGTGCTGCTGTCTCTCTCTCTCTCTCGGTATTTTGTGCTGCTGTCTCTCTCTCTCTCTCTCTCTCTCTCTCTCTCTCGGTGTTTTGTGCTGCTGTCTCTCTCTCTCTCTCTCTCTCGGTGTTTTGTGCTGCTGTCTCTCTCTCTCTCTCTCTCTCTCTCTCTCGGTGTTTTGTGCTGCTGTCTCTCTCTCTCTCTCTCTCTCGGTATTTTGTGCTGCTGTCTCTCTCTCTCTCTCTCTCTCTCTCTCTCGGTGTTTTGTGCTGCTGTCTCTCTCTCTCTCTCTCTCTCTCTCTCGCGGTGTTTTGTGCTGCTGTCTCTCTCTCTCTCTCTCGGTATTTTGTGCTGCTGTCTCTCTCTCTCTCTCTCTCTCTCTCGGTATTTTGTGCTGCTGTCTCTCTCTCTCTCTCTCTCTCTCTCGGTGTTTTGTGCTGCTGTCTCTGTCTCTCTCTCTCGGTATTTTGTGCTGCTGTCTCTCTCTCTCTCTCTCTCTCTCTCTCGGTGTTTTGTGCTGCTGTCTCTCTCTCTCTCTCTCTCTCGGTGTTTTGTGCTGCTGTCTCTCTCTCTCTCTCTCTCTCTCTCACTTTCGGTATTTTGTGCTGCTGTCTCTCTCTCTCTCTCTCTCGGTGTTTTGTGCTGCTGTCTCTCTCTCTCTCTCTCTCTCGGTATTTTGTGCTGCTGTCTCTCTCTCTCTCTTTCTCTCTCTCTCTCTCGGTGTTTTGTGCTGCTGTCTCTCTCTCTCTCTCGGTGTTTTGTGCTGCTGTCTCTCTCTCTCTCTCTCTCTCTCTCGGTATTTTGTGCTGCTGTCTCTCTCTCTCTCTCTCTCTCTCGGTGTTTTGTGCTGCTGTTTCTCTCTCTCTCTCTCTCGGTGTTTTGTGCTGCTGTCTCTCTCTCTCTCTCTCTCTCTCTCTCTCGGTATTTTGTGCTGCTGTCTCTCTCTCTCTCTCTCTCTCTCTTGGTGTTTTGTGCTGCTGTCTCTCTCTCTCTCTCTCTCTCGGTACTTTGTGCTGCTGTCTCTCTCTCTCTCTCTCTCTCTCTCTCGGTGTTTTGTGCTGCTGTCTCTCTCTCTCTCTCTCTCTCTCTCTCTCTCTCGGTGTTTTGTGCTGCTGTCTCTCTCTCTCTCTCTCGGTATTTTGTGCTGCTGTCTCTCTCTCTCTCTCTCTCTCTCTCGGTATTTTGTGCTGCTGTCTCTCTCTCTCTCTCTCTCTCTCTCGGTGTTTTGTGCTGCTGTCTCTCTCTCTCTCTCTCTCTCTCTCGGTGTTTTGTGCTGCTGTCTCTCTCTCTCTCTCTCTCTCTCTCACTTTCGGTATTTTGTGCTGCTGTCTCTCTCTCTCTCTCTCTCTCTCTCACTTTCGGGGTATTTTGTGCTGCTGTCTCTCTCTCTCTCTCTCTCGGTGTTTTGTGCTGCTGTCTCTCTCTCTCTCTCTCTCTCTCGGTATTTTGTGCTGCTGTCTCTCTCTCTCTCTCTCTCTCTCTCTCTCGGTGTTTTGTGCTGCTGTCTCTCTCTCTCTCTCGGTGTTTTGTGCTGCTGTCTCTCTCTCTCTCTCTCTCTCTCTCGGTATTTTGTGCTGCTGTCTCTCTCTCTCTCTCTCTCGGTGTTTTGTGCTGCTGTTTCTCTCTCTCTCTCTCTCGGTGTTTTGTGCTGCTGTCTCTCTCTCTCTCTCTCTCTCTCTCTCTCGGTATTTTGTGCTGCTGTCTCTCTCTCTCTCTCTCTCTCTCTCTCGGTGTTTTGTGCTGCTGTCTCTCTCTCTCTCTCTCTCTCTCTCGGTATTTTGTGCTGCTGTCTCTCTCTCTCTCTCTCTCTCTCTCTCGGTGTTTTGTGCTGCTGTCTCTCTCTCTCTCTCTCTCTCTCTCTCTCTCGGTGTTTTGTGCTGCTGTCTCTCTCTCTCTCTCTCTCTCTCGGTATTTTGTGCTGCTGTCTCTCTCTCTCTCTCTCTGTCTCGGTATTTTGTGCTGCTGTCTCTCTCTCTCTCTCTCTCTCTCTCGGTGTTTTGTGCTGCTGTCTCTCTCTCTCTCTCTCGGTATTTTGTGCTGCTGTCTCTCTCTCTCTCTCTCTCTCTCTCGGTGTTTTGTGCTGCTGTCTCTCTCTCTCTCTCTCTCTCTCTCGGTATTTTCTGCTGCTGTCTCTCTCTCTCTCTCTCTCGTTGTTTTGTGCTGCTGTCTCTCTCTCTCTCTCTCTCTCTCTCTCTCACTTTCGGTATTTTGTGCTGCTGTCTCTCTCTCTCTCTCTCTCTCGGTGTTTTGTGCTGCTGTCTCTCTCTCTCTCTCTCGGTATTTTGTGCTGCTGTCTCTCTCTCTCTCTCTCTCGGTATTTTGTGCTGCTGTCTCTCTCTCTCTCTCTCTCTCTCGGTATTTTGTGCTGTCTCTCTCTCTCTCTCTCTCTCTCTCTCGGTGTTTTGTGCTGCTGTCTCTCTCTCTATCTCTCTCTCGGTATTTTGTGCTGCTGTCTCTCTCTCTCTCTCTCTCTCCCGGTGTTTTGTGCTGCTGTCTCTCTCTCTCTCTCTCGGTATTTTGTGCTGCTGTCTCTCTCTCTCTCTCTCTCTCTCGGTATTTTGTGCTGCTGTCTCTCTCTCTCTCTCTCTCTCTCTCGGTATTTTGTGCTGCTGTCTCTCTCTCTCTCTCTCTCTCGGTATTTTGTGCTGCTGTCTCTCTCTCTCTCTCTCGGTATTTTGTGCTGCTGTCTCTCTCTCTCTCTCTCTCTCGGTATTTTGTGCTGCTGTCTCTCTCTCTCTCTCTCTCTCTCGGTATTTTGTGCTGCTGTCTCTCTCTCTCTCTCTCTCTCTCGGTATTTTGTGCTGCTGTCTCTTTCTCTCTCTCTCTCTCTCTCGGTGTTTTGTGCTGCTGTCTCTCTCTCTCTCTCTCTCTCGGTGTTTTGTGCTGCTGTCTCTCTCTCTCTCTCTCGGTATTTTGTGCTGCTGTCTCTCTCTCTCTCTCTCTCTCGGTATTTTGTGCTGCTGTCTCTCTCTCTCTCTCTCTCTCTCGGTATTTTGTGCTGCTGTCTCTTTCTCTCTCTCTCGGTGTTTTGTGCTGCTGTCTCTCTCTCTCTCTCTCGGTGTTTTGTGCTGCTGTCTCTCTCTCTCTCTCGGTGTTTTGTGCTGCTGTCTCTCTCTCTCTCTCTCTCTCGGTATTTTGTGCTGCTGTCTCTCTCTCTCTCTCTCTCTCTCGGTATTTTGTGCTGTCTCTCACTCTCTCTCTCTCTCTCGGTGTTTTGTGCTGCTGTCTCTCTCTCTCTCTCTCTCTCGGTATTTTGTGCTGCTGTCTCTCTCTCTCTCTCTCGGTGTTTTGTGCTGCTGTCTCTCTCTCTCTCTCTCTCTCTCTCGGTGTTTTGTGCTGCTGTCTCTCTCTCTCTCTCTCTCTCTCTCGGTGTTTTGTGCTGCTGTCTCTCTCTCTCTCTCTCGGTGTTTTGTGCTGCTGTCTCTCTCTCTCTCTCTCTCGGTATTTTGTGCTGCTGTCTCTCTCTCTCTCTCTCTCTCTCTCGGTGTTTTGTGCTGCTGTCTCTCTCTCTCTCTCTCTCTCTCTCGGTGTTTTGTGCTGCTGTCTCTCTCTCTCTCTCTCGGTGTTTTGTGCTGCTGTCTCTCTCTCTCTCTCTCCCTCTCGGTGTTTTGTGCTGCTGTCTCTCTCTCTCTCTCTCGGTGTTTTGTGCTGCTGTCTCTCTCTCTCTCTCTCGGTGTTTTGTGCTGCTGTCTCTCTCTCTCTCTCTCTCTCTCTCGGTATTTTCTGCTGCTGTCTCTCTCTCTCTCTCTCTCTCTCGGTATTTTGTGCTGTCTCTCTCTCTCTCTCTCTCTCTCTCGGTGTTTTGTGCTGCTGTCTCTCTCTCTCTCTGTCTCTCGGTATTTTGTGCTGCTGTCTCTCTCTCTCTCTCTCTCTCTCTCGGTGTTTTGTGCTGCTGTCTCTCTCTCTCTCTCGGTATTTTGTGCTGCTGTCTCTCTCTCTCTCTCTCTCTCTCGGTGTATTGTGCTGCTGTCTCTCTCTCTCTCTCGGTGTTTTGTGCTGCTGTCTCTCTCTCTCTCTCTCTCTGTATTTTGTGCTGCTGTCTCTCTCTCTCTCTCACTCTCTCTCGGTGTTTTGTGCTGCTGTCTCTCTCTCTCTCTCTCTCTCTCTCGGTATTTTGTGCTGCTGTCTCTCTCTCACTCTCTCTCTCTCTCTCTCGGTGTTTTGTGCTGCTGTCTCTCTCTCTCTCTCTCTCGGTGTTTGTGCTGCTGTCTCTCTCTCTCTCTCGGTATTTTGTGCTGCTGTCTCTCTCTCTCTCTCTCTCTCTCTCTCGGTGTTTTGTGCTGCTGTCTCTCTCTCTCTCTCTCTCTCTCTCGGTGTTTTGTGCTGCTGTCTCTCTCTCTCTCTCTCGGTATTTTGTGCTGCTGTCTCTCTCTCTCTCTCTCTCTCTCTCTCTCTCTCTCTCTCGGTGTTTTGTGCTGCTGTCTCTCTCTCTCTCTCTCTCGGTGTTTTGTGCTGCTGTCTCTCTCTCTCTCTCTCTCGGTATTTTGTGCTGCTGTCTCTCTCTCTCTCTCTCGGTATTTTGTGCTGCTGTCTCTCTCTCCCTCTCTCTCGGTATTTTGTGCTGCTGTCTCTCTCTCTCTCTCTCTCTCTCGGTATTTTGTGCTGCTGTCTCTCTCTCTCTCTCTCGGTATTTTGTGCTGCTGTCTCTCTCTCTCTCGGTGTTTTGTGCTGCTGTCTCTCTCTCTCTCTCTCTCTCTCTCGGTGTTTTGTGCTGCTGTCTCTCTCTCTCTCTCTCTCTCTCTCGGTATTTTGTGCTGCTGTCTCTCTCTCTCTCTCTCTCTCCCTCTCGGTGTTTTGTGCTGCTGTCTCTCTCTCTCTCTCTCTCCCTCTCGGTGTTTTGTGCTGCTGTCTCTCTCTCTCTCTCTCGGTGTTTTGTGCTGCTGTCTCTCTCTCTCTCTCTCGTTATTTTGTGCGGCTGTCTCTCTCTCTCTCTCTCTCGGTATTTTGTGCTGCTGTCTCTCTCTCTCTCTCTCTCTCTCGGTATTTTGTGCTGCTGTCTCTCTCTCTCTCTCTCTCGGTATTTTGTGCTGCTGTCTCTCTCTCTCTCTCTCGGTGTTTTGTGCTGCTGTCTCGCTCTCTCTCTCTCCCTCTCGGTGTTTTGTGCTGCTGTCTCTCTCTCTCTCTCTCGGTGTTTTGTGCTGCTGTCTGTCTCTCTCTCTCTCGGTATTTTGTGCTGCTGTCTCTCTCTCTCTCTCTCTCTCGGTATTTTGTGCTGCTGTCTCTCTCTCTCTCTCTCTCTCTCTCGGCATTTTGTGCTGTCTCTCTCTCTCTCTCTCTCTCTCAGTGTTTTGTGCTGCTGTCTCTCTCTCTCGGTATTTTGTGCTGCTGTCTCTCTCTCTCTCTCTCGGTATTTTGTGCTGCTGTCTCTCTCTCTCTCTCTCTCTCTCTCGGCATTTTGTGCTGTCTCTCTCTCTCTCTCTCTCTCTCAGTGTTTTGTGCTGCTGTCTCTCTCTCTCGGTGTTTTGTGCTGCTGTCTCTCTCTCTCTCTCTCTCGGTATTTTGTGCTGCTGTCTCTCTCTCTCTCTCTCTCTCTCTCGGTGTTTTGTGCTGCTGTCTCTCTCTCTCTCTCTCTCGGTGTTTTGTGCTGCTGTCTCTCTCTCTCTCTCTCTCGGTGTTTTGTGCTGCTGTCTCTCTCTCTCTCTCTCGGTGTTTTGTGCTGCTGTCTCTCTCTCTCTCTCTCTCGGTATTTTGTGCTGCTGTCTCTCTCTCTCTCTCTCTCGGTATTTGTGCAGCTGTCTCTCTCTCTCTCTCTCTCTCTCTCTCGGTATTTCTGCTGCTGTCTCTCTCTCTCTCTCTCTCTCGGTATTTTGTGCTGTCTCTCTCTCTCTCTCTCTCTCTCTCTCTCGGTGTTTTGTGCTGCTGTCTCTCTCTCTCTCTGTCTCTCGATATTTTGTGCTGCTGTCTCTCTCTCTCTCTCTCTCTCTCTCGGTGTTTTGTGCTGCTGTCTCTCTCTCTCTCTCGGTATTTTGTGCTGCTGTCTCTCTCTCTCTCTCTCTCTCGGTGTTTTGTGCTGCTGTCTCTCTCTCTCTCTCGGTGTTTTGTGCTGCTGTCTCTCTCTCTCTCTCTCTCGGTATTTTGTGCTGCTGTCTCTCTCTCTCTCTCTCTCTCTCTCGGTGTTTTGTGCTGCTGTCTCTCTCTCTCTCTCTCTCTCGGTGTTTTGTGCTGCTGTCTCTCTCTCTCTCTCTCTCTCTCTCTCGGTGTTTTGTGCTGCTGTCTCTCTCTCTCTCTCTCTCTCTCTCTCGGTGTTTTGTGCTGCTGTCTCTCTCTCTCTCTCTCTCTCTCTCTCTCGCTTTCGCTGTTTTGTGCTGCTGTCTCTCTCTCTCTCTTTCGGTATTTTGTGCTGCTGTCTCTCTCTCTCTCTCTCTCTCTCGGTATTTTGTGCTGCTGTCTCTCTCTCTCTCTCTCTCTCTCTTGGTGTTTTGTGCTGCTGTCTCTCTCTCTCTCTCTCTCTCACTTTCGGTATTTTGTGCTGCTGTCTCTCTCTCTCTCTCTCTCTCTCTCGGTGTTTTGTGCTGCTGTCTCTCTCTCTCTCTCTCTCTCGGTGTTTTGTGCTGCTGTCTCTCTCTCTCTCTCTCGGTATTTTGTGCTGCTGTCTCTCTCTCTCTCTCTCTCTCGGTATTTTGTGCTGCTGTCTCTCTCTCTCTCTCTCTCTCTCGGTATTTTGTGCTGCTGTCTCTCTCTCTCTCTCTCTCGGTATTTTGTGCTGCTGTCTCTCTCTCGGTATTTTGTGCTGCTGTCTCTCTCTCTCTCTCTCTCTCTCGGTATTTTCTGCTGCTGTCTCTCTCTCTCTCTCTCTCTCGGTATTTTGTGCTGTCTCTCTCTCTCTCTTTCTCTCTCTCGGTGTTTTGTGCTGCTGTCTCTCTCTCTCTCTGTACCTCGGTATTTTGTGCTGCTGTCTCTCTCTCTCTCTCTCTCTCTCTCTCTCGGTGTTTTGTGCTGCTGTCTCTCTCTCTCTCTCTCGGTATTTTGTGCTGCTGTCTCTCTCTCTCTCGGTGTTTTGTGCTGCTGTCTCTCTCTCTCTCGGTGTTTTGTGCTGCTGTCTCTCTCTCTCTCTCTCTCGGTATTTTGTGCTGCTGTCTCTCTCTCTCTCTCTCTCTCTCTCTCTCTCGGTGTTTTGTGCTGCTGTCTCTCTCTCTCTCTCTCTCTCTCGGTGTTTTGTGCTGCTGTCTCTCTCTCTCTCTCTCGGTGTTTTGTGCTGCTGTCTCTCTCTCTCTCTCTCTCTCTCTCTCTCTCGGTATTTTGTGCTGCTGTCTCTCGCTCTCTCTCTCTCGGTATTTTGTGCTGCTGTCTCTCTCTCTCTCTCTCTCTCTCTCGGTATTTTCTGCTGCTGTCTCTCTCTCTCTCTCTCTCTCGGTATTTGTGCTGTCTCTCTCTCTCTCTCTCTCTCTCTCTCGGTGTTTTGTGCTGCTGTCTCTCTCTCTCTCTGTCTCTCGGTATTTTGTGCTGCTGTCTCTCTCTCTCTCTCTCTCTCTCGGTGTTTTGTGCTGCTGTCTCTCTCTCACTCTCGGTATTTTGTGCTGCTGTCTCTCTCTCTCTCTCTCTCTCTCGGTGTTTTGTGCTGCTGTCTCTCTCTCTCTCTCGGTATTTTGTGCTGCTGTCTCTCTCTCTCTCTCTCTCTCTCTCTCTCGGTGTTTTGTGCTGCTGTCTCTCTCTCTCTCTCTCTCTCGGTGTTTTGTGCTGCTGTCTCTCTCTCTCTCTCTCTCTCTCTCGGTGTTTTGTGCTGCTGTCTCTCTCTCTCTCTCTCTCTCGGTATTTTGTGCTGCTGTCTCTCTCTCTCTCTCTCTCTCTCTCTCTCGGTGTTTTGTGCTGCTGTCTCTCTCTCTCTCTCTCTCTCTCTCTCGGTGTTTTGTGCTGCTGTCTCTCTCTCTCTCGGTATTTTGTGCTGCTGTCTCTCTCTCTCTCTCTCGGTATTTTGTGCTGCTGTCTCTCTCTCTCTCTCTCTCTCTCTCGGTGTTTTGTGCTGCTGTCTCTCTCTCTCTCTGTCTCTCGATATTTTGTGCTGCTGTCTCTCTCTCTCTCTCTCTCTCTCGGTGTTTTGTGCTGCTGTCTCTCTCTCTCTCTCGGTATTTTGTGCTGCTGTCTCTCTCTCTCTCTCTCTCTCTCGGTGTTTTGTGCTGCTGTCTCTCTCTCTCTCTCGGTGTTTTGTGCTGCTGTCTCTCTCTCTCTCTCTCTCGGTATTTTGTGCTGCTGTCTCTCTCTCTCTCTCTCTCTCTCTCGGTGTTTTGTGCTGCTGTCTCTCTCTCTCTCTCTCTCTCGGTGTTTTGTGCTGCTGTCTCTCTCTCTCTCTCTCTCTCTCTCTCGGTGTTTTGTGCTGCTGTCTCTCTCTCTCTCTCTCTCTCTCTCTCGGTGTTTTGTGCTGCTGTCTCTCTCTCTCTCTCTCTCTCTCTCTCTCTCTCGCGGTGTTTTGTGCTGCTGTCTCTCTCTCTCTCTCTCGGTATTTTGTGCTGCTGTCTCTCTCTCTCTCTCTCTCTCTCGGTATTTTGTGCTGCTGTCTCTCTCTCTCTCTCTCTCTCTCTCGGTGTTTTGTGCTGCTGTCTCTGTCTCTCTCTCTCGGTATTTTGTGCTGCTGTCTCTCTCTCTCTCTCTCTTGGTGTTTTGTGCTGCTGTCTCTCTCTCTCTCTCTCTCTCTCACTTTCGGTATTTTGTGCTGCTGTCTCTCTCTCTCTCTCTCTCGGTGTTTTGTGCTGCTGTCTCTCTCTCTCTCTCTCTCTCGGTGTTTTGTGCTGCTGTCTCTCTCTCTCTCTCTCGGTATTTTGTGCTGCTGTCTCTCTCTCTCTCTCTCGGTATTTTGTGCTGCTGTCTCTCTCTCTCTCTCTCTCTCTCGGTATTTTGTGCTGCTGTCTCTCTCTCTCTCTCTCTCGGTATTTTGTGCTGCTGTCTCTCTCTCGGTATTTTGTGCTGCTGTCTCTCTCTCTCTCTCTCTCTCTCGGTATTTTCTGCTGCTGTCTCTCTCTCTCTCTCTCTCGGTATTTTGTGCTGTCTCTCTCTCTCTCTTTCTCTCTCTCGGTGTTTTGTGCTGCTGTCTCTCTCTCTCTCTGTACCTCGGTATTTTGTGCTGCTGTCTCTCTCTCTCTCTCTCTCTCTCTCTCTCGGTGTTTTGTGCTGCTGTCTCTCTCTCTCTCTCTCGGTATTTTGTGCTGCTGTCTCTCTCTCTCTCGGTGTTTTGTGCTGCTGTCTCTCTCTCTCTCTCGGTGTTTTGTGCTGCTGTCTCTCTCTCTCTCTCTCTCGGTATTTTGTGCTGCTGTCTCTCTCTCTCTCTCTCTCTCTCTCTCTCTCGGTGTTTTGTGCTGCTGTCTCTCTCTCTCTCTCTCGGTGTTTTGTGCTGCTGTCTCTCTCTCTCTCTCGCTCTCTCTCTCTCGGTATTTTGTGCTGCTGTCTCTCTCTCTCTCTCTCTCTCTCTCTCGGTATTTTCTGCTGCTGTCTCTCTCTCTCTCTCTCTCTCGGTATTTTGTGCTGTCTCTCACTCTCTCTCTCTCTCTCTCTCGGTGTTTTGTGCTGCTGTCTCTCTCTCTCTCTGTCTCTCGGTATTTTGTGCTGCTGTCTCTCTCTCTCTCTCTCTCTCTCTCGGTGTTTTGTGCTGCTGTCTCTCTCTCACTCTCGGTATTTTGTGCTGCTGTCTCTCTCTCTCTCTCTCTCTCTCGGTGTTTTGTGCTGCTGTCTCTCTCTCTCTCTCGGTATTTTGTGCTGCTGTCTCTCTCTCTCTCTCTCTCTCTCTCTCTCGGTGTTTTGTGCTGCTGTCTCTCTCTCTCTCTCTCTCTCGGTGTTTTGTGCTGCTGTCTCTCTCTCTCTCTCTCTCTCTCTCGGTGTTTTGTGCTGCTGTCTCTCTCTCTCTCTCTCTCTCGGTATTTTGTGCTGCTGTCTCTCTCTCTCTCTCTCTCTCTCTCTCTCGGTGTTTTGTGCTGCTGTCTCTCTCTCTCTCTCTCTCTCTCTCTCTCGGTGTTTTGTGCTGCTGTCTCTCTCTCTCTCGGTATTTTGTGCTGCTGTCTCTCTCTCTCTCTCTCGGTATTTTGTGCTGCTGTCTCTCTCTCTCTCTCTCTCTCTCTCGGTGTTTGTGCTGCTGTCTCTGTCTCTCTCTCTCGGTATTTTGTGCTGCTGTCTCTCTCTCTCTCTCTCTCTCTCTCTCTCGGTGTTTTGTGCTGCTGTCTCTCTCTCTCTCTCTGAATTTTCTGCTGCTGTCTCTCTCTCTCTCTCTCTCTCGGTGTTTTGTGCTGCTGTCTCTCTCATTCTCTCTCTCTCTCTCACTTTCGGTATTTTGTGCTGCTGTCTCTCTCTCTCTCTCTCTCTCTCGGTCATTTGTGCTGCTGTCTCTCTCTCTCTCTCTCTCTCTCGGTATTTTGTGCTGCTGTCTCTCTCTCTCTCTCTCTCTCTCTCTCTCTCGGTGTTTTGTGCTGCTGTCTCTCTCTCTCTCTCGGTGTTTTGTGCTGCTGTCTCTCTCTCTCTCTCTCTCTCTCTCTCTCTCTCTCGGTATTTTGTGCTGCTGCTCTCTCTCTCTCTCTCTCTCTCTCTCGGTGTTTTGTGCTGCTGTCTCTCTCTCTCTCTCTCTCGGTGTTTTGTGCTGCTGTCTCTCTCTCTCTCTCTCTCTCTCTCTCTCTCTCGGTATTTTGTGCTGCTGTCTCTCTCTCTCTCTCTCTCTCGTGTTTTGTGCTGCTGTCTCTCTCTCTCTCTCTCTCGGTATTTTGTGCTGCTGTCTCTCTCTCTCTCTCTCTGTCTCTCGGTGTTTTGTGCTGCTGTCTCTCTCTCTCTCTCTCTCGCTCTCTCTCTCTCGGTGTTTTGTGCTGCTGTCTCTCTCTCTCTCTCTCTCGGTATTTTGTGCTGCTGTCTCTCTCTCTCTCTCTCTCTCTCGGTATTTTGTGCTGCTGTCTCTCTCTCTCTCTCTCTCTCTCTCGGTGTTTTGTGCTGCTGTCTCTCTCTCTCTCTCTTGGTATTTTGTGCTGCTGTCTCTCTCTCTCTCTCTCTCTCGGTGTTTTGTGCTGCTGTCTCTCTCTCTCTCTCTCTCTCTCTCGGTATTTTCTGCTGCTGTCTCTCTCTCTCTCTCTCGTTGTTTTGTGCTGCTGTCTCTCTCTCTCTCTCTCTCTCTCTCTCTCACTTTCGGTATTTTGTGCTGCTGTCTCTCTCTCTCTCTCTCTCTCGGTGTTTTGTGCTGCTGTCTCTCTCTCTCTCTCTCTCTCTCTCGGTGTTTTGTGCTGCTGTCTCTCTCTCTCTCTCGGTATTTTGTGCTGCTGTCTCTCACTCTCTCTCTCTCGGTATTTTGTGCTGCTGTCTCTCTCTCTCTCTCTCTCTCGGTATTTTGTGCTGTCTCTCTCTCTCTCTCTCTCTCTCTCGGTGTTTTGTGCTGCTGTCTCTCTCTCTCTCTCTCTCGGTTTTTGTGCTGCTGTCTCTCTCTCTCTCTCTCTCTCCCGGTGTTTTGTGCTGCTGTCTCTCTCTCTCTCTCTCGGTATTTTGTGCTGCTGTCTCTCTCTCTCTCTCTCTCTCTCGGTATTTTGTGCTGCTGTCTCTCTCTCTCTCTCTCTCTCTCGGTATTTTGTGCTGTCTCTCTCTCTCTCTCTCTCTCTCGGTGTTTTGTGCTGCTGTCTCTCTCTCTCTCTCTCTCTCGGTATTTTGTGCTGCTGTCTCTTTCTCTCTCTCTCTCTCTCTCGGTGTTTTGTGCTGCTGTCTCTCTCTCTCTCTCTCTCTCGGTGTTTTGTGCTGCTGTCTCTCTCTCTCTCTCTCGGTATTTTGTGCTGCTGTCTCTCTCTCTCTCTCTCTCTCTCGGTATTTTGTGCTGCTGTCTCTCTCTCTCTCTCTCTCTCTCGGTATTTTGTGCTGCTGTCTCTCTCTCTCTCTCTCGGTGTTTTGTGCTGCTGATCTCTCTCTCTCTCTCTCCCTCTCGGTGTTTTGTGCTGCTGTCTCTCTCTCTCTCTCTCGGTGTTTTGTGCTGCTGTCTCTCTCTCTCTCTCTCGGTGTTTTGTGCTGCTGTCTCTCTCTCTCTCTCTCTCGGTATTTTGTGCTGCTGTCTCTCTCTCTCTCTCTCTCTCTCGGTATTTTGTGCTGTCTCTCACTCTCTCTCTCTCTCTCGGTGTTTTGTGCTGCTGTCTCTCTCTCTCTCTCTCTCGGTATTTTGTGCTGCTGTCTCTCTCTCTCTCTCTCGGTGTTTTGTGATGCTGTCTCTCTCTCTCTCTCTCTCGGTATTTTGTGCTGCTGTCTCTCTCTCTCTCTCTCTCTCTCGGTGTTTTGTGCTGCTGTCTCTCTCTCTCTCTCTCTCTCGGTGTTTTGTGCTGCTGTCTCTCTCTCTCTCTCTCGGTGTTTTGTGCTGCTGTCTCTCTCTCTCTCTCTCCCTCTCGGTGTTTTGTGCTGCTGTCTCTCTCTCTCTCTCTCGGTGTTTTGTGCTGCTGTCTCTCTCTCTCTCTCTCGGTGTTTTGTGCTGCTGTCTCTCTCTCTCTCTCTCTCTCTCTCTCGGTATTTTCTGCTGCTGTCTCTCTCTCTCTCTCTCTCTCTCGGTATTTTGTGCTGTCTCTCTCTCTCTCTCTCTCTCTCGGTGTTTTGTGCTGCTGTCTCTCTCTCTCTCTGTCTCTCGGTATTTTGTGCTGCTGTCTCTCTCTCTCTCTCTCTCTCTCGGTGTTTTGTGCTGCTGTCTCTCTCTCTCTCTCGGTATTTTGTGCTGCTGTCTCTCTCTCTCTCTCTCTCTCTCGGTGTATTGTGCTGCTGTCTCTCTCTCTCTCTCGGTGTTTTGTGCTGCTGTCTCTCTCTCTCTCTCTCTCTCTGTATTTTGTGCTGCTGTCTCTCTCTCTCTCTCACTCTCTCTCGGTGTTTTGTGCTGCTGTCTCTCTCTCTCTCTCTGTCTCTCGGTGTTTTGTGCTG